>NW_027468640.1:12688139-12758139 GCF_046254945.1 Alosa pseudoharengus
GCCTTTCACCGGTGTCGGCAGGCGTGCCCGCGCGTTCGATTGGTAGACAGTGTAGACTTTTCTTAAGCAATAACCATGATGGTGTGGTTAGTGAGGGTGTTTTTTGCATAGTAGCCCAGGCTGCTCATGTGGTTCGATCCCTGTTTGATTTGTAAGGTATTGTTTCAGATTGTATCTTGTTTATATGTTTTCTTACTTCATCATTAACCACACAGTTTCAACTAAACTCTCAGAATGGTCAGAAAGCAAACACATTGCGAAATCGAGAGTTTTTATAAGAAGAAAGTGATTTAGAGAACTCTGCAGCAGCAATAAGATTCTCTTTATTGGTACTTCATGTGGTCTCCCATCCAGTAATTGACCAAGGGCATCACTGCTTAGCTTTTGACAAAGACTGAATGCAGGTAACACAGTGAGCCACGAACTTTAAAGACTATGTCTCCAATACGAAGCATTTGACAGATTTGTTTCACCCTATAGCTCAGGTGTCGGAATTGTTTCAAAGCTTCGGAACAATTCGGCACAATTGCTTCGAACGTGTCAGTGTTTCATAAAGCCTCGCTTTGCCCATCCCTAGTTACAAGTCTGAAGCGCTAACCAGTAGGCCACGGCTGCCCCATGAGTGTCTGAGATGCTTTTTTAAATCCCCATTCATGTTGTTTTTACACATTCATGGTAATTAATTGTGAAATGTTCACCCTTTTGTTCTCTTTATCATTACACAACTTTTCCAGCCTTTTGTTGCCCCGTTCCAATTTTTCTGACATCAATGTCTCTCCTTCAATAGTTGATATGTTGTCTTTGAACTATTCTCAATTAAATATAGGGTTGAGATCATTTGTAATTCATAGCATTTTACAGAGCGTCCCAACTTTTTTTCGGTATTCGGGTTGTATGTCACTTATTGAGTAGGCCAGGGATCGCACTGGAAATAATGATGTGGCAGTGGTAAACCGAAATGCAACGCTCAGACCATAATAATTCAGACGTTCTATTTTGTTCATAAGTTACACAAACAGTCACAAAAAAGGCGTTGAATGTCAGTGGAAAATGCCAGATGAATAAGAACAAGGAGACTCTCTGAGTAATATAACCTGAACAGCGTGACCTGACAGGCTGGGCTCTGGAGGTCTCTCTGACACTGTGTCACAACATGTCAGCCACTTGTGTATACTGTGGTGTTGTGAACGGTGGTGTTAAAGAGAGAGGGAGAGAGAAAGAAAGAGAGAGAGAGGGGGGGGGAGGTAAGAATTGAATGAGAGAAAAGGGAGAGAAAGAAACATATGGAGAGAGGAGGGGGTGACGAGTTGAGTGTGTGAGTTGAGAAAGCAGGAAATAAGAGAGAGATAGAGAGAAAGAGAGAGAAAGAGAGAGAGAGGGGGGGGTAAGAATTGAATGAGAGAATAGGGAGAGAAAGATGGAGAGAGGAGGGGGTGAAGAGTTGAGTGTGTGAGTTGAGAAAGCAGGAAATGAGAGAGAAAGAGAGAGACTCAGCCATTGTAGTGATGTTTTTTGCTTTATATATCCAGACTGTATACTGGAGTATAGGTAATCACAGCTTTAACAAGTATGAAAACACACACACACACACACACACACACACACACACACACACACACACACACACACAATGGTGTACATGTTTCATTCAACTACTACTTATTTTCAGCTGACACTTCTTTGCACGAAATAAAGAACATTTTTAGCACACTGATGTGACGTGAACTAGTGGCAGCCTGACTGCTTGCAGCAGATGTTTGCAGTTTGTCTGAAGTGATGCATAATGATAGTGAGCTGCTTTTCATACGTCACATTTAGCTTTCTAATTAAGCATAGCTGCTATTATTAGGAACTCATTTTAATCGTGCACAGCATCCACTTTGCTGTGAATCATCAACATGAAAGAGAGATATTGGATGGGAGTGGGGAATTCTGAGAATTGTCTCTGGCGCCACCAGCTGGTGATGGAATGGTACTACAATATAGTATCAACTAGGCCTCCGCCCTCCCAACATAATTGAACACAGGGCAGACATACACATAGACATGGACACTGATATACACACAGACATATACATAGACACAGACATAGACACAGACACAGGCACAGACACAGACAGAGACACAGACGGACACAGACACAGACAGACATAGACAGTACCTGAAGCTGTTTAGACTTATTCCCTCAATCCCACTAACTATCTCTCTTACATTTGGTCTTGTTTATAAAGACTTGATACAATCAGTGAAGTATGAAGTGTCTCTGACTTCCCCAGCATTGTTTTTTCATGCAGCATCGGTGCTGGAAATTAAGGCACACTTTGTCTCCCCCTGCAGGTCTCTCGATGGCGGTGCGGCATAGTGCCCTTTACTCTGGCCTATCAGGGTTCAATGGTGCACTGGGCTGCATGGCAGTGGGCGGGCTCTTCTTCACGTTCAGCTGGAAGACACATCTCTTCGCCATCGCCAGTGGTAACAAGTCATTTTACCTAATCCACCCTGTTAATGTCTAAAACCTCTCCACCTAACCCTTCAGGGCGCCAGTTAACACCTGTAGTGTCAATAGATTATTGCATATGCTAACAATGTAAAGGCCTGTTTGGTTTGTTTAATACTATTGAATTTTTATTCAGGATAATCCTGGATCTGGTGTAAATCCACAGCAAATCAGGACCAAATTACAGACAGATCAGCTCCAATTCAGAGTCAATTCAGAGTCAAATCAGCTTCAAATCAGGCCCAACTCAGGCCCTGATGTGGGCCACTCCTGGGCCAGATCCAGAGTAGCATCAGAGGTTCTGTGACTGTGGGCACTGACATCACTGTGGGCACTGAGATTTATGAGATGTGAATATGTGTCTTACTTGTTTCTTCCCCTTAGGCTTCCTGTCAGCATATACAGACATCGCCCTGAGCAACCTGCTGGGCACCGTAAGTACACACACACACATACACACACACACACACACACACACACACACACACACACACACACACACACACACACACACACAATATACTGGTACACAAATATCTATGAATGATACAATCACACACACACACGCGCGCGCACACACACACACACACACACAAACAACGTACGAACACATACATGCATGCACACACACACACACACACACACACACAAACACACACATCCGATTTGCACTACCTTGACAGCACAGTGCCTACACTCTCCATATCTTTCTCATCCACAGGTGGGCCTCCCAGCATGCAGCTGGGGAGTGACGCTCATAGCTACCCTAATGTTGCTGTTGACGGCCCGCCATCTCTCCGCATACAGGATCACCACTGGTCAAGTGGGGTCACCGGAACACAACCTGCTCACGCACAGACGCTGGGAGGAAGGGGCCAAAGAGGACAGCACAGATGTGTGACCTAAAACACACACACACACACACACACACACACACACACACACACACACACACACAAACACACGCACACACACAAACACACGCACACACACAAAAAAAAACACATACACAAACACAGATACACACGCACACATACGTACACACACACACACACACACACACACACACAGAGAGAGAAAGAGAGAGAGATTGCCAGTGACACCTTGTGGAGAAATGCATCAAAAATGAAAACTTCTCTGCCTGAGGTCCACCCTATTTCTTTTGGCAGAATGACCCTATTGATAAACATCTTTATTCCAGCATAATGTAGATATTACATTGAGGTTCTTCTTAAAAATAAATTAACTATTTTGACTTCTGCGTAAACCCCTCATTAAGACAAACAAAACAAAACAGGCGAGTACTGGTGGCTACGCCATGATTCACATCACTGACAAATTCAGACATTAGCTTTCCTTTCACCCTCAGACGCAGGCTCATGCACCAGATAATCTAATGTACACAAACCCACTGACCTGAACTTGATAAAGACAGGCTCCTCTAGCAATAGAAAGGCTGTGACGGGTAATTTTTTACCGCTAAATGTTTTTTTTTTTTTAAATACCTTTCTTAAAAAAGAAAAATAGTTCTGCTGGGGAAATTCTGAGCGGTCAAAATGACCGCCTTGGTAGTTCTAGTTGTTTTGAAATTCTTAGCAGTTCTAGTGCTAGAGACATGAAACGGCATCGACCGTTTGAGTCGTTGAGTAGGAAAAACAAACATGTCTAGTCATGAATGAAATTACAGTCAAAAAGAAGTCTGTTAAGATATCCCCATCCTTCTCTCAGTCTATTTCATGTCTACAAATAGTCTGTAAATGTAAATTTGTAAATCAGGTTTATAGGCCAAGTATGTATACAAGGCATTTGGTCTCTGCATTTATCCCATCTGTGAATTAGTGAAACACACAGAGCACACAGTGAACACACAGTGAGGTGAAGCACACAGTGAGCACACAGTCAGTGTGCTAACAAGGGGTTCGCAAAGTTTCTGGTGCCAGAGATTCCTTATGTGGTGTGAAGACATTTTCCAAAGACTCGTCTTATAATATAATATTATATAATTATATAATATATAATTAGGCCAGTATGGGAATGTTGGAAATTCGTTCTAAAGAATGAACACTTGAACGTTGAATGTTCTAAAGAATATCTGGGTTCATTGAATTCAACACTCCCCTGCTGAAGGGTTAACCCTCTAACCGCCCAAGTCGCAATATTGCGACAAGCGTCATTACTGAATAAAACAGACGATAGACCCGAGTACAGTGTAAAATCTCATTTGTACTCTTGACCACTAGTTGGCAGACACCCAGAACTTCGATTCAAGCTCCACCTTTTTTTCCCAAAGTTTTCAGGAAGCACGCGAGAAATACGCGAGAAACACACGAAGAAGACGTGCATTTCCTCCATAACGCGGAAACGATGCGGGCCATAGTTTTGCACAAATTGAAGCAGAAATACACCAAATGTTGAAAAAAAAATTCACGTATGATGAAGTCTTGGGTCTGTTATTCACCTATTCTGATTCTGAAGGAGAATATCTGCCTTTTGGAGAATATGATCGATCGTCTATTAACTGATAGTCACGGTGCGTCTGTGGATGGAGGTGCATCTTTGCGACAGTGTCCACTAAGCATACCATGCTTATTTCGACCCTCTGCCCAAAATAGCTGGAGGTGCCAGTGGCAATATTGATGATAGTGTCCATAATGGATGTGGTATAGACAGCAGGGGTTGTAAAAATAGGGCTCTGAAGAACTACAAAGTCACCCGCGATAGGAACTGATTTGACCAGGCTACTTTATTGTATAGTAGTATAGGGTTTGTGATTATAGTAATAGTTTACTATTGTTGGTTTACATGTGACTGTTTTCCTGTTCATTTGTTATGTGGGTGAAATGACAAAAAAAGAAAGTAAAACTGCTCAAATATATGTTCAACATCTAGTATTTACTGAACTGGCATAATTCACAGTGGTTGCCATCCAGTGACATCATAATATGCAAATTAGATTAGTAAATTTACCCTCATCATAGACTTTTGTTCATACTCAATGATTTTCACATTTACAGTAGGACTTTATCTCTGACCACTTGCAAGCCATGGCCTTTTGAAAATTTGATGTAAAAATCCAATTTAAACCTTGGCGGCTAAAGGGTTAAGGGTCAAGGCCCATTCACACCAAGAACGATAACGATAACTATTAACAAATATCGTTCTCGTTAATTTGAATGACCACGTTCACACATAAACTATAACGATAACGACATGAAGAACGATATCGTTGGGGATCACTTTCAGAGCGATTTTGAGAACAATAAAAAGCTAATAGCCAATCAGAACCCATCAAATTTTAGCTGTCATATTCATTAACACAAGGAGAGACTTTATTTATCATTGTTCAGTGTGAACACTTTTATCGTTATGGTTATCGTTATTGTTCTTGGTGTGAATGACCCTTTAAGCATAGGCCTGCTGCCATTTGTATTCTCTGAAGATGTGGTCAGGTTCATTACCCGTGTTTTCTGCCAAGTGTGTCTTTTGCTCTTTCGTCTTAACTTTCGTCTTTTAAACAGAGTAAATCTCTCTCTCTGTCACTCTCTCTCGACCTGCCATATTAATGACTAATGTCCCTCTGTGGTTTTAACATGGACATTGTTATTTGAAACACTGAAACAGTGAATCACTGGTTTCACCAGAAATCAAAACTCTTTTTCTCAGAACATCCTCATGTCTTTCATATTGAAATTAATTTTGGTGTGTGTGAGAGTGTGTGTGTATGCATGTCTAGTTGAAACAGAGGCATATTGAGGTGCCTCTGGCAGTAGTCACATCGGTATCATTCATGCAACTCCAACATGGTGTCTGAATATCCAGTCACATAAACAAACTTCTCATTGGAAGACTGTCAGTGGCTTCTTCCGAAATCGATTTCAACACATGAATTTCCCCAAATTTCCTGGGGCCCTCTCGTGGTTGAGTGTTGAGTGATCAACTATTTGTGGGTGTCTTTGTGTAATTAAAATACCAAAGCCTTTTTTGATGGTTAAAAAAAAACTGAATTGCATCAAAAGTATCCTTGAAACCTCTAAATAAAAAAACAGTCCTTAGAAATAGTCCCGACTGGGGCTTTTGAGTTCATTCCACCTTATGTAGCCCAGACGCCATTTGTGTCTGAGATGTCGATAAGGAGGCTGTTGGAGAACTGTAAGATATTCACCCTCTGCTGCATGAGTCTTCACTTCACTCAGTGGCTGTATAGCCTCATTCCTAGAACACATAGGTTGGCCTTATCCAAGTAGGCTTATAGTGGTACCCTTTTTAATGGCTTTTTTTTAGGACAGTAGTGGTACCATTTTTATAGTCAGTTTTCAGTTATTCATAAAATGCATCAAGTCACAACATTATCATGACTTGATGCATTTTTGATGTGCATGAATCATGAATAGAAGAAGTAGCCTAGAAGTGGAAATTGAAAACAAATCAAATGACAAAAGGGGCGAACAGGGTAAGGTGAGCTTTTTTTTACATTCTTATCAAATGTGTCAAAAAGATTTTGTTCTGTAACCTTCGCACCAACAAATCTAAATGTTCTACAACTTCTGTAGCCAATAACTCTTTGATAACTTATAAAGATATGCTCTGTGCAAGAGGGCTGGTCTTCTGGGACTAGATGAGCCTATGTGTGGGGTAAGTTGGTCCAAAACAAAGATTTCAGGTAAAACATTTTTATTTTCTTAAAACAATAATTTAATTTCTACAAACAGTAACAAACACCAACATTGAACTGGGAATTTGCCAAATAGATTCAACTGAAAATTTGGCAAGACAGATGGGGCCTAAAATTTTTTGTCACCTATTTACCTTTGGATTCACCCATTTAACTGGTTTAAATAAATTAGATTAATTTGCTGCCTAGTCTCTTTAGCTCTTAGTAACTAAATCACCCTAACTCTGGACATGAATGGAATCCACTTTGAGAAAAAGAAAAATCATATTCATGTATTTTTTACCACATTTGCAATGTGCTGTACCTTCCCACAGATTGTAAGCAATGATTCCCTCTTCCTTAAAATGCTGTCACATGATAAAATGTGTTTACGGTTTCCTAGAAAAGTGGTGGCTCATCTTACCCCTATGCTCCACTTATCCCAGTTCATCTTTACCCCTATGTGTGAAAGGCATTTTTTGTAAGATAGGTTTATGGAAATAGCTATGTATTTTCCTCTAGTATATGCAAAGGCTGGGCATTGTTGATTCTTTGTGGCAGGAAACTTACACTGGAAAACCAGAACACCGGATCACAGGGAAATGTCTATCATGCTGAAGAGACTGTGCTCACAATTCTGAACAAATAACATGCATGTCTGTGATATGGGAAGTCTCAAAAGCTTTTCAGGTTATTTTTGGGCAATAGTCTTGTCAATAACTGTAAATACCCTAGAATTTTTATACAGAATTATATTCTATAGGCCTAGAACATAATTTGTCGGTTGTGGGGCAAGTAAAAGAACACTGTAGGCCTATTTGCTTTCTAATATTAATACAACTTCTGAACTAAAATCCTTCCCAGATACATTTCAATAGCCTCTTTCCTTTAACGGGTTAATTAGCTGTTTCCATTTCACAGTGAGCGTGATAGCTTAATTAAAGTGGGCCATCCGGCAGAGCACGAACCTTGAAGTTCTCCTGAGTGAAATAAGTTATATTCATGTGTTAATAATATGGCCTATATCGTGATTGTTCTACAACGCTCTGGGATTATAAATATGACTAAAATTAACATGATTTGTGTCATAGCCTACTGTGGTTTGAATTTTGAGACCTTTTTGTTGAGACAAAAACACTGCTAAATAGACTCTGAAAATATCATGACATGACTCAGGTTAAGATTTGAATCGCCCTGTCTAGTATGCCTAGCTTATTTGTCAGCAGCTGCATGAATCATAGACCATAGCCACTACACGGTGATTCCTAAGAGGAAGCTAATCTGCTGCGTTTATATTGGCAGAACAAATGTGGGGGTTTCCATCGAAAATAGTTTTTCCTGATTCAACAAAAAAAACCAAATGCAGTCACTTTGCTTGAGATTTAATTCAAGCCACATGCGGGAAGGAAGGCGCGCGAAGGTTAGTGGAACACGGCACGACGTCAAGGACTTTGGCCGGGGACTGGCTGAACAGTAACCTAGCCCTGTATCTGACTCAGCAAAATAATAGCCTAATAATAAAAAAGAATAGGCTAATAATTAAATAAACAAATGTGCTACCCTCCGTGACCAGAAGTAGGTATAGGCATCATCATGGCCGTTGCGGCTCTGGAATTCGGGCATCAAGAAACCCATAGGCCTACTTTGCTGGTCCTTTTTTGGCTTTGAGGGAGCTAGGGAAGGACATATCCTCTGTCCGCTGGGAGCGTACTCCCGACTCGTGGCGGTGAATCACAGGCCGAGGCTGTGTGTGTTGTAAACGGAGCAGATGTGGCGCTCAAAGTTCTGAAAGGACCCTATGAATCACCCGCTCCCATAGCGAGTCAGGGGTTACTCGTCTGGTCGTTGCTGACCGCGGCAGCTGAAGGAAACGTCAAGTCGACTCATCGGCCATTTAAATGAAATCTGCTGATGTGTTCGCGATATGTTTTTGGGAGAATTACTGCTGAATTATTTTGCTCAGCCAATGTTTTTTTTTTTATTTATTTTAAATCATCAGCACTTCATGTTTCATGAGATCATAACCTGTCATGGACAAAACATCTCGAGGACAAATCCAGACACAGTCGAACATCCCAGCCTGTCAGAAGAAGCTCATTTGAGTTGTGTAAGGGAGTTTCGGCTCAGACAAATTAATAAATAATACAATCACTTATTCCACGTAGCCTATCAACAGATACTGTATGATTACCTCACTAAGCACCTGCCATTGGAATGGACCCATAAAGGATTTTGCCAGATCAGATCCGTGATAATGTCTCCACAACAGAAGAGGCAAACAGTAGGCTACCTCCGTGGAAAGTTTAACCGCCACACTGAGCGTAGGCTTATTCCTGCCCTGTTTGATGCAAGACCCCGTCATGTTTTGGGTTTGACAGCTCGTCCGATTTCTCTATTTACCATGTAGGAGTTGTCAGGTGTGGCCGACAATGTTCGAGAAATGACTCAGGAATGCTCCAGGTTTGACACACAGAGGAAATCGGCTCAGTCTGTAGATGTTAAATACTACTATAACTAAAAACGTCGGCCTATGAACTGCATGGCCACACAGTCAAAAGCTAAGTAGACTGTTGAAAGGCATTCCGCATCCTGATTCAGGTAGACTATTCAGTATGAACACATTGTGTGTGTGTGCGCGCGTGTGTGGTGTGTGTGTGTGAGAGAGAGAATCTGGTTTAATGCTTAGGTAAGGTATATGCTATAGCCTATCCATTTTCTTATGTGCCTGTCTACTTTAGTTAAAATTATTCACCATAATAGGCTAGTACTTGGATACTATACTATCTACAAAATGTCACTTGAATCCTTGAATCTCCAAAATTATCAATAAATATAAAGTGGGATAAAACCACATAACCCACACCGTGCCATAAAATTGTCTTTAATTTAGGTCTGTGTCATATAGGCTGTCTCATATAGTGAAAGCCCCCCCCCCCCCCCCTTTCCTGTGTGTTGGTAGAAAACACACACACACACACACAGTATATATACTTATATGTAGGCTATACTATACACACACACACACGTGTCAAGATTCAAGATATCTCAAAATCTGTTCCCTCCAATTTTCATGATTAATTTGTTAGACGGGCCGACTTCCAGACACGAGTAAGTTACTTAGTTTCTTCTCCACAAACAACATGGTTTGCATGACTCTACATCTGGATCCAGACACCAGTCCCATCCTGCGCCAGATCCTATGGGATTGTAGCCTACTCCAGAAATAGAATAACCATTCACCGTTTGTCGTGTGGAACCTAAATTAACTTGTTCTAAAGAATCTTTGGTGGAGTCAACAATGACATGACGCATAGGAGTTTGATAAGGCGCAAAGGCTACTTTCATTGACATTTTCAGATGTGGGCGGTTGCACACTGACGTAACTTGCCCGGCTTTTAACACACCTAAACACGTTGAGTAAGATATTCCCGCGAAGCTCGCTGAGTCATAAAACTTTTCCTCGGTTTCAGGCGGTGATTCGAGGGAAATGCACTCATTCATTCATTCGATAAGTGTTGCTCGGACTCTTCGGTTGTGCTATGAAAGGATTCTCGGGCCATAAAATGCTCAAATCGGACCGACTTGTTGATGGATACTTTTTCGATGAACAACCAGGTAGGCTAAGGTGTGTATTAGGTGTGTGAAGGAGTTAGAACATGGGGGAATTAATTAACATCGAATGTAGGCTAGGCTATAGATTAGACTAGTAAATGTGATACAAATGTAAAATGTCTAATCATGCCACTGACATATTTGCATAATTAGACGGTCTCATCCATGGGGTGATGTACATAATAGGCCTAACTGATTGGTAGCCTAAAAACAAATTTCGGTATCAGAATGTGCTGTTGATAATGTTATGTGAGCCTAAATAGATATAGGTCCTATAAGGTCTATGCTTTCTGATAGCTATTGATTGTTGATTGTAGGTTAATAATATGTGATACACCGAACTGGAACACGATGAGTTGTTTTATAATATAGGCTGATTATTCTGATATTGATACCGTTTTCCGCTTAGCAAATTATTAAATTAAGGGCATATACTATGCAAATTATGTCTACATAATAGTGCACATCTGTTTGCCCCACCACCTATTATGTTTAGTATAATAATTGAAAATTTTGGTCAGGCATGATTTTATGAGAGAGAAAAACCCAACATATTTATTTTCCAGCCATGAGAAAGCACGCGTGAAAACAAAGGCTACTTGTCCACTGGGTAGACAAAAGATGGCAAGATGTTGGCATAGCTGTTGAGGTAGATGGCCTGCTATGCCTCCATATTGCCCTCTTTAGCTTCCCTTAGCTGCAAGAAGAGGAGATACCTGCACACCCAAGGAATACCGTAGCCTATTCATCATGTGTCCAGAAGGGAGAATAGGCTACTAAGGACTGGGTGAAGATGAAGAGGAACGCGGAAGCCTTCGTTTTCCCCCCCATATTATTGCAATGCACCTTTTTTTTTATGTGAACATCCATTGTTGTACATAAGAAATACCATACCAAATTGGTATCGTCATGATAACGCTCAAACTTGGGCATACACCATGGTATGCGTTTCAGGGGGTGCTTTAGATGTAATGATGGAAATGTAACTAACAACTGCATTGTTAGGCTATGGTCAACCAACGATAATGACCACTTGCTGTAGCTAAAATGTGTGTGGGAGAACGTTTAGACTTGGACAGTTTTAATGTAGACTACGGTAAAATGACAAGTAGGTTAGCCTACCCTAGCCTACTTCCCTCTTCGTTTCTGGAATTAGGCCTAAAACTCTGTATCATCGGTTATATAGGCTAGATAATGTTAGCCTACAGTACATAGTTGCAGGTGAACATGTTAGCTTTATCAATGTGGATAAGATTAGACGTTTCGAACACTGTTCAAAAAGTTTGGTAGCCTGCAATTTGTGATTTTTTAAATTATTATTATTTCTATTTAGCCTAGGCCCCAAACTAAAAGTAGCCTACATTTTGCGAAGTAGCCTACAATCAACTAAAGGTGTGTCCAGTGGAGGCCTGTCTTGGAGGTCATTTTTGAGCAATTTGACATGGACTCAATTTAGCCTACTTTAGGCTCAGTCACAGCCGAGATGACACATAGGCTACAACGAATAATAGGTGTAATCTAACCAGCCAAAATGGGAAATTAAACTACTTGATTTTCTTTCATTCAATATTACAATTACATTTCTTGACGTCCCCTAGTAGTCGGTAAAATGAGGGTTATTGTTAGACTATTTTAGTTGTAGGCTAAGTCATACCTTCCAGTGAGAGTATTTCTATACAATGCAATAATAAATATGCAAGAACAAATCGTTAGACCTTTACTAAAATACTTTTTTAATAGTATTTTAATAAACCATAACCATATGTTTAATGTAATGGGTGTCAGTGATATGTCAGGTTACATGATTGAATACAGAAAAACAGTTATTTTGGCCATCAAGGAATATCAAGGAAGGAAAATGTCTGTTTCTGTATGCATACATTTGTGTACTCTGTTAATGTTATTGTGTACAGTGCCTATAAAACGTTTTCAGCCCCGTGCAAAAGTTGACTAAAAAGAGGAATAAAAAAAAAATCATCTTTTGGAAATGGATCTTAATGCCTGATTGGTAAGGCTAGTAGAACAGCAACAACATCCAAATACTTATGCACCCTGTATTTTAATGAAGAACATTTATTTATTTACGATACGATACCAAAGAAAATTGGTGTCCTTAAAGGTTGGATTTTCCCTCATTTCTTAATTAAGACATTAAGATCCATTTCCAAAAGATGCTTTTTTATTCCTCTTTTTAGTTAACTTTAGCATGGAGCTGAAGACTTTTTATAGGCACTGTATAAGCTGTAAAACTGTATGAAGATGGGCCAATTCTAGAAAGTATACTGTATATTAACAGTTAAATGAAGGTATTGAATCATGTTTGACTGCAACCAATTGTTCACAAGGGTAAAATGTATGCCATTATTGTGACAAAAAAGTTTAGATCTAAGTTCCAACAGTTTCTGCTGGTAACATAACATTCTAATAAAAGAACAAAGTAATACATTTCCTTTGGTGTTCCTTTTGCTGACCTTGAAATTATTCTGTGACAGCTCGTCATCCATGCCAGCCAGGCAAAGACACACTATTGGCTTTGAAAGCACAGTGGCTTGACAGGCACTACCAGTCTTGTGTCTTATATTGCCAGTTATGTGGGCAAGAAAGCTATGAATGGCAAGCTTATTGAGCTTTTACACCTATAACTGTAGACCTTATATCTGAAGTCAATGTGGCCTACTTGTATGTCTTTATCTGCAATTAATGAAGTGAAAGAACACTTTTCTGTACTAGTCAACTTGTGAGACGTTATGAATTTTGGGAATTATTATGCTTCTTAAATTGTGGTAAAGAAAGTAGAACTTTATTGTTAAACTCATTTGCATAGTAATCAGGACAGATATATGGATCACCTTATGCTTCACATTTCATTCCTTTGATTTTCTTTTTTTTTAAAATCTAAAATGCATATATAAATTACCTTTGACCTTGATCACTATAACTGTGACTAAAACTGTTTGTAGCAAGAGGATTCAGCAAAAAAGGGAGTAACCTACAAAAAGTAGCCTACAGCCAGAGCCAGACAACAGAAAAGTGAGAAAGTGGAGGGGAGAGTGGAGGGGTGTATGATTATGTTGTTCCTCTTTAGACTACCAGCACTTAAAGTTTTACTCCTTCACATGTGCCCAACCCTGATGAGCAATACACCGCCTAAAATTGTGGCCTACATTTCTGAGAGCAAATTTGTCCCTAAATTCCCTCACCAGTTCAGTTTAGTAAAGATCACATGGCCAGGCACTGCTATTCTATTTTTTCATAGGTTAGTTCAGATATCATCTTCAAATTCATTTGGATGCTGTTCTACTAGCCTTACTAGTCAGTTAATGGGGTGGTGACACTATAGGTGTAGATTGTAATAGTAGTCTATTACTATCACTACTATACAGTAGATATACAACTTCATAACAATATGTAAGATTTGAAGGCATGGAATCTGAAATTGTGTGTCACAAATGTTAAGAGTTTTTTTGATGATCATCATACACTGTGATTGAATGCATACGTAGGGAAATTCAGCAGATGAATCCAAGAAAGTTTTTCTTTGCATGGCAAAGACGGGACGGCGCTGTATTTCACAAATGTCCCTAGCCGGTCACCATTATTTTAAAATGGCGCACGTAGATGGAGCGTTTATGCCGATTTCTAAGCCCATAGTAGGTATGCTTCGAATTGGTGGTGGTGGTGGTAATTAAACACATTTATGAATGGGAAATGTTAATATAGCTAACAAACAACTGAAAACGTCCCACACTGTCCCTCTAATGACAAATGACAGACCGCAAATATGGATCGTGTTTCAACCTGTTCAGTCTTCCCTGGAACAGTAATTATAATATTTAGGGTTATGAATGAAAGGAGTGTCCTGCCATTTCACACTTTTGAAGAGTGTTTTGTTGCCATGGGCAACTGTTTGATAAGTAAGCTTATCTTATCAAGACTAATATTGGTGTTGTGTATGGTCATGTGTAGAACTGATCTCACTGACACACAGTAGCACAATACACATCATGACATCAACTATATTACCAAAGCATACCAGTTAGCATGCTAGTATGAGTTTATCTGTGGCAACTGTGCTCATGTTGGTGTTCAACCTATGCCTTTTTGCTAGACAGCTCAGTTAAAGAACAAACAAAACACTGTTGCATCAGCTTCACAGTTTTTTTTTCAGTCACTTTGGTGTATTTTCTCAGATCAGAATTGAGAAATTCTCAAAACTGCTAGTTGAAACTCCATAAAATCGTATCTCTTGTGCACATTATAAAAGTAATTTCTCCCAATCTTGTACAACAGCAAATGATAGCTCCCAGCTCACTAGTTGAAGAACAACAACAAAACTAAGCCTTACCCTTACCATGGACTTTGTAGAGGCATGTCCTCTTGCTCCGTCTTACTGATGCTATATGATGATGCATGACTGATGACTGAAGAACACTTTTTTACTTATCTGCATCTGCTCTCTTTCTCATATAGACAAGTGCTATTTCAAGAAAAAGTCCTTGTATATGGCTCTAGAGGCATTTCTTAGTAAAAGTTAGGAACAGGACTTTTTATCATAATTAACATGTGCTGAATCCAACTAGCCCTGTTCCCAAGCAGAATTTTGAGTTTTTGACCATCTAATTAGCATAAACAAAATGGCTGCCAAAATGGCGATTTTGGGCACTTTCTTCGGACGGGCATCATTATACCATTATATATGTAAATAAATTAATATTGTTCACATCTGTGCATCTCAGACATCTTCCGTGGGCAATAAATAAAAAGTAAAGGCTATGAAAAATATAAAAATGCAAAAAATATTATTATGCTAATTAGCCTTATTATCTCCTCGTGAACCATACTCTTGACTATGTTTACGGTCCTCTTTGGCAAAGAGTCTGGCCTGGCTTCATTGGTAAACATCTTCTTTGTGGTGGGTGGACACATGTTTGGAGTTTAAAATCATTGGAGTTCCTTTGAACTAATCACGAACAACCATTAACTAAGCTAGCATCATATCCTTGATTCTAAATGGGAAAGATGGCCAGCAGTCACATGTTTCATTTGATTAGATTATCTTAGATTAGATTCACCTTCATTGTCATTGTGCAGAGTACTAAAAATATATAAGTGTATGTGCACTATGTGCAGTATAAAGATCAGTAGAATATCGCTATGTTTAAAAACTAGATGTACCGCAGAGCGGTACAAAATATGACCGCCGCCCAGTCCAGCACATTTTTTCCACAAAAATAAATCACGCTGAAAGGCCTATATGATTCTAACTGTCTCACTAAATTGCATTATCCACACTCAATTCTCACTGATATCTGCTAGACAACAAGTACCAAAACATGATTAGTTCATAGATTTCACATGTAAAATTCATTTTCTACAACCCCACCTCCAACTTGCCTGTTCATAATTCTGAGAAATTCTTGAATTGTGTGCATGTGTGCATGTACATGTTTATGTTATGTGTGTGTGTGTGTGTGTGTGTGTGTGTGTGTGTGTGTGTGTGTGTGTGTGCGTGCTTGTATGTGTGCCTGCGTATGTGCCTGTGCATGCAAGCGTACATGTCTACTGTGTGAGTATGTGTCATACGTATGATTACTGTGAATGTATGTGTGTGTGTGTGTGTGTATCTGTTTGTGCACATGTGTGCACATGAAATGGGTTAACAAACGGAAAAAAATGGTCATCCTAGTCCCTACAGTTCTCAAGATATTCACAGAGAACTGTGTCTGCCCTACCCTCCTTTCGGGGGGTCCAGTCCAGCGGGGGGGCAACAGATCAAAACGAAAAACGACGGTTCCATGCTATCCATGTGGGGTTACATGCCCACCAAGTTTTGTGTACCCCGGTCTTTCAGTGTCCCGGGAATCCTTGTTGGTGTACGTCACTAAATGTACACATACATTATTTTATTGTAAGGCCCCCCATGAATGAAAGTACACAAAACTTGGCAAGCATTCGGAGGGTGTCATAATGATCCTACCTATGTAGGATGATTTTTTGCTTTTTAATTTTTAACTAGGTGGCGCTATACATGAAATAAGTGGTAATGGGATGGGTTGACATGCCCCCTTAAGACCAACATACTTAAAAAAGGTGGACCTCCTAGGCCCTACGGTTCTCGAGATATTCACAGAAAACTGTCTCCGGCCACCTACAGGCCAGTTGGTGTATAGTAACATAAATTAATTTATTATGTGGCCCCCCATGAACGGAATTCCACGAAACTTGGCGTGCATACAGAAGGTGTCATAATGATCCTACACTTCCAATTTCGTGCAGTTTTGACTATGTTAGGTCACAGATACCTGTGATTACAACACCTCATTTTTACTTTTTTGTGTTTAACTAGGTGGCGCTATACATGAAATGAGGTTATGGAATGGGTTGGCATTGCCCTTTGAGATCAACATACAAAAAAAAAATGGTCCTCCTAAACCAGGGGTGGGCAACTAATTTCCCCAAGGGGCCACATGACAAACTGGGACTGTTGAGGAGGGCCGGACCCAAAATACTGAACTTAAGTCTGAACTCAATTCTGTCCAATTCTATTCTGTTCTTGTATAACATTAAGTAAATCATATGGTTTTGTTTACTACTCGTAAGAACAGATGAAAATGTGAGGGAGACCAAGGAAAAACAGCAATAGGCTATTTAATCTATGTCCAGTATTTAATCCTCATTCTCGAAAATTATTTTTTGACATTGACATTTTTTTTTTCAGTTTTCAAAGGCTGATATAAAAAAGTACTACAATATCTATATAATTAGGCTAGGCCATGAAAATGTGAAGGAGTCAGTACAACCATAGGTCTGTGCCACCATTTCATCAACACTCAGCAATATTTCATCATTAAATCATTACCATCATTAAATTAACTCTATGCAGAATTAGACTTTGAAAATGTGAAGCAGACAATAGTAGGCTGTCATTAGTTAATCAACATGCACAAAGAAAACTATTTTAAAAATGTAGGCTATGTTTTTGCTTTAACTTTATGCACAAAACTGTGATTGGTCAACTCGCCCTGTGTGTTGAGCCGGCTGCTTCAAGCAACCTGTGGGTAGTAGCATCATACTAGTTCGCTAACATAAGCTTTGCAAATAAACTCAGACATATTTTGGTTACAGTGACAGGGTTATCCGAATGTAAACTGTCTATCTGCCAGTAACGTTTTGAAATTAACACTTCGTATCTCCAACAAACAGCAGGAGTTCGTTCTGACAACCTTTGCGGTGGTGAGCAACGCAGACATAAGAGACACAAAACTTTGAAAGGTTTACGCCGACTTAAAGGCAACTGCATTGTGTCGACGCAGAAGCATAAATTCTATTCACCAGCACATCAGTGAGGGTGTTTATTTACATCGTAGCCTATGCATCCACGCACAAATGTATGGGCGTACAAATAGCAGTCGCTTTCAAAATAAAAGCAACGATATTGATTTGTGTGCATTATCTCTATAGGCTCTTGACTATTGTTCTTTCACGGACCTTACGCGGGCCGGTCAGGGAAATCCCACGGGCCGGATGTGGCCCGGGGGCCGTATGTTGCCCATGTATGTCCTAAACCCTATGGTTCTCGAGATATTCACAGAAAACTGTGTCTGCCCTACCCTCCTTTCGGGGTATCCAGTCCAGCGGGGGGGCTACAGATCAAAACGAAAAACGATGGTTCCATGCTATCCATGTGGGGTTACATGCCCACCAAGTTTCGTGTACCCCGGTCTTTCAGTGTCCCGGGAATCATTGACGGAAATTTGGGCATGCGAACCTAAACCTATATGACCGCCGCTTCGCTGCGCGGCGGTCATAATAAATGCTATGTACAGGTATGCAGTTGTAGGTGAAGAGGGATAAACGAGGGCTCAGCACATGCCGGTGTTCAGGGTGAGGGTTGAGTGGGTGAGGTTATCTAATCTAACAGACAGCGGTCTGTTGGTTAGGAAGTCCAGAATCTAGTTTCAGAGGGAGGTATTGATGCCCAGTTCACTGAGTTTGGTGATCAGTTTGGAGGGGATAATGGTGTTGAATGCTGAACTGAAGTCAATGAACAGCATTCTCACATAGGTGTTGCTATTGTCAAGGAGGGACAGGGCGGAGTGAATTGCCGTAAAGATGGCATCCTCTGTGCTCCTGTTCTGCCAAATTCTCTTGAAGCACTCTATACTGCAAACAAAATCTACCTCTGTGTACAAATAAAGTAACTTGAACTTGCACTAGTTATACAATTATTCATCTAGCTATTAATTCACAGGACATTCAATCATTTTACTAACACAAAGGTTATGACGAAATATGGGTAACACTTTATGGTAAAGGTACATGAATTATCATGATTTCATGCATGAATTAATTAATGATTTATGCATTACGTCATTCCTTTATATCCTATGAATGATCAGGAATTGACATGAATTCATATACTCTCATTCATGATGACCTCATGTATGAACAACACATTAACTAAAGCATTAGGTGTGATGGGTATATCATTATGATTTATGATTTCTTAAGCATGATCATTATGATTACAAAATTTTAGGTTAATTGCTCATGCATTCATCATGTCTGTGGCCCTTCAACTAAAGTAGTGAATAATGATGTGTTTAGAGAACTCCAAAGTTATGTTCAAATCAGAATTTGAGCAGTGATGACCACATTTTCGGCAGATAAATAGTAATGATCATACTTAACACATCATAATTCATAATGATGTGCCCACCGTACCTAATACTTTAGTAATGTGTTCATGTATGAGGTCACAAATGACAAACTATGAACTCAGTAAATTGAATAATGAATGGAGTAATACATAAATCATGAATTAATTCATGCATGAATTCCTGATAATTCATGTATCCTTACCGTAAAGTGTTACCGAAATGTGTAAAGGCCTATGTAACTTACTTCGAGACTACATACATTACCAACCTAATTCGCTTCAATTATGTAAAATGTAATGTAAATCAGGTTTTATTGCCAAGTATACTTGCGTATACAAGGAATTTGGTCTCTGCATTTATCCCATCCGTGAATTAGTGAACACACAGGTCACACATTGAAGCACACATTAACCTGGAGCAGTGAGCTGCCTTGTTACAGTGATGCTCAGGGAGCAGTGAGGGGTTAGGTGCCTTGCTGAAGGGCACTTCAGCCGTGGATGTGGGCATGGGAGAGTAGTGCTCAACCTCTCCACCACCCACATTTTTCCTACTGGTCGGGGATCGAACTGGCAACCCTTTGGTTTCAAGCCCAAAGCCCTAACCAGTAGACCACAATGTTCTTGACAATTCTTGACCCTCAAAAAACATAAGTCTCATTTGTCAAATACCGTGTGCCTGCTCAGTTATAACATTTTAACAGTTAAATTTTTCAAAGGTTTTTTCAGGTAATTAGCATAGGCATAATACTAGATATTTTTTCTTTTTTTCACAGCCTGTATCCTTGATCTATTGGCCAAGGGAGATTTCTGTGAACGATATGAATTAATTTACGTAGTATAATGACATCCGCCCAAAGAAAGTCAACACTTGGGTTTCTAGCTGCTCTTCTCTTAAATGGTAAAGACGCACGTGTTGACTTCTAAACTTGTCTGGCCAGGTCTAGGTTGACAGTCACAGGGGAAGGCATTGATTTCATGACAAATAGCGCCATCTACTGGTTAGCTGTGAGAAGTCATAAGCTGCAAGCTTTTGGCCTAGACATGGGAAAACCCAAACAAAGAAAATTTGATTTTTTTCAAAGTTATGACCCTGGAAGTCATAAAAGGGGAAATTCAGATAAGTGTGCCAAATGGGATCCTTTTGAGGCGGACCTGCAGAGCAAATTCAAATTAGCTAACAGGTTTGTCTGGATTTACCCAGGCTACCTTTGACCCTGAATGTGTGTAGAAACCATGGCGGGCATAATTACATAGACTACCAGAAAGCAACAGATGACCACTCTCGTCGCTGTGAGAGCTACTTTAGCAAATACAAAACAATGACCACAAAATGTGCCATGCTCAGTTTTGGCACCAACATTGAACTTTAATGCTGCAAGTTGAGTTTTAATACTGCATGTATGTGTATTCAAACAAGAAAGATGTGTGCCATCCTCACACCTGTTATATTTTTAGGTATATTGGTGTTGTTTTAATATTTATTTACTTAATGCCTTCCTAACTTACTACACATCTCCTGTGTTGATGATCTGGATTGGACTATTATTTTTTCCCCCCAAATGTCTGATGCATGTCCTGTGTGAGAGCTATTAGGATATCACATTTAGTTTTTGCTTAATATTGCCTTTATTCTAACTGAACGATGCAAAACTGCCTCCCTTCAAAATGGCCATATGTACTATTACAGGCTTTGTTATTGGGTAGGCCATGTAACATAAATTATTACATCACATTCATTCACTTCACCAAAGGTAATTTCTGTTCTATGTATATATGTTATTTTATTGCTGTAAGTCCCTTTGGATAAAAGTGTCTGCTAATTGAATACATGTAAATTAATGTCATATTAAAAATGTTTGATCAACATCCACGACCTTGGTGCCATGTGAATCCCATTCCCATTCCATTTTTATCATGTCATGCACACACTCTGCTCTAGACCCCAAACTCAACATTAGTGTATACGCTACGGTCAGCTATTTCTTCCAGCCAGAGAGAGCATAGGCGTCAGGGTGCTGACCAGCCACATAGCTGTGTTGTGTGTCGGACTTCAGCCCTGAGTCAGGGTGTAGTAAGCCCCAGACTGGGGCCCTTTAGTAGCCTAATGAAGCGACGGAGGCTGACTCACTGCCCCCCCACCCTCCCAACTTAGGGTGTGGTGAGAGTTGGGTTAGACCACCACAGAGACAGACACAGACACAGACATACACACACAGAGACAGACAGACACAAACACATCTTCTGGACATTTGACACATACATTTTACATTATTACACTTTCTGAATATTACTTTCAAGTCAGATTTAATTGTAGCGAGTCAGTGTTCTATGAATGAATGAATTCATCATCCTTTTAGATGTCGGTAGTTACTTGTTTTATGTAAGGTACGTTGTTGTGTAACTAAAAGGAGAATAAAGATGTTTATCAAAGGCAACGGATAGAGGACTTATGGTTATCATTGGATTACATTAATTTCTAGGTATTTGCTGGCAGTCAATTAATACCATATACTCCTGATATTTACAGTACAGTGACATTATTTAAATTATTATCTATTTATCATTTCTCCAAAGGGAATTTAAATCTAGTGGAAAGTACACTTTTAATAGGCTACATACAAGTTCTTACGTATAATCAAACACATGACTATAGTCTGATAATGAAGGATAGGAGTTGCAAATGCATGCTAAACTGATCTGCTGTAACATCTTTCTGTGCTAATTGTGTTGAGTGCTATCAGTGTGTCTGTGTGTGTGTGTGTGTGTGTGTGTAAACTCATCATTCTGTGCTAATTGTGTTGAGTGTTGAGGCCAGGATGCGATCCCATATCAGACATTTCATACATGCTGTTGTAGTCTCATTTTCTGTGTTTAACAGAAAATGTAAAATTACTGAGAATTAAACAGTTGATTATATTTATTTATTCATTCATTCATTCATTCATTCATTTATTATTTATATTCTATTTTTGTTTTAAGCCCTGATGTGAATACATGTTATATAGGGTGGCACGTTTCCTTTTAGTGGGAGAGTTTTGTCTCATTGCAGAAACAAAAGTAATGAGCTTTAAAACAACGTTTATCAGTCATTGTCAAGTGTCAGCTCACCAGTTAGTTTGCTGATGAAGCACTGTGGGTGGATTCTGAATTCTGTTAGCTAATCTAAATAATGTGTAAATTTCCCTCCTTCCCTCCAAAACCTCCCATTTTAGGTTGTATTCAACTGACTAATGGTAATTCGAGGGCCATTCACTTCAACCTGAGTGTGAGACATTACGGGTGTTGCTCGATGCGTAGGCCTATGTACAGTACATGACTCTCTCCCTGATGATCTGTTCTCAGTCACTGCGCTTACACATGAACTAATGACTATCCCGGCAGACAACCCAACTGTTTTTATATGTATTTATTTAGACATTTAAACTCAGAGCAATTTACATTAATAACAGTAGAGTAATTTCCTGTGTACAGTATAAGCTGCATTGTGTATAAGCCGCAGGATAGTGTTTTATGCAAGTTAAAAGAAACAAAACCATGTTACTGTAATACCATATTAACTGCCCCTGTGTATTAACCTCATAGCTGAAGACATTTAGCAAAACCAATGTATAAACTGCGGCTAATAGTTGGAACTATTAACAGCATTGCCAAGCAGTCTTTATGAATGAACTACTGTCCTATTCATGATGACTATGTTCTGAAGAAGGTGTTTGATGCCAAAACTGAACAATATTTTAAACACTTTCATACTATTTATTACTAGGCTGTATCTGGGTATTTTGTTTGTTTGTCATATTTTCATCATTCTTGTGTACGTACTGTACTGGTATCTGCCATGTGTTATGTGCTGTTTTATATCCTTCCTGTTGTATGTTCTTCACTATGCCTGACTAGTTTGGAATAAATAAAATGTAAAAAATAAAATAAAATACATAAAAGTTTAATGAAAGTTTATTTAAACTTAATTAACAACTGTACTCAGGAGTGGTGAGCATGCAAGTGTCCCAACTGACACACACAACACAGAGTCTGATGTTTGGTCCAGTAACTAAGTCTTGAACCTATGGTCTTGACAGTCTCAGTGACCACAAGCATACAGAGAGCCTTCAGTACCTGGTGGTCGGCCAGGCGTGTATTGGTAAAATAAGAGGTGGGTAAACTATGAATTCCTTTGATCACGGTAAGGTGGACTGCGCCATGCGGTATCAGATTTTTTTTAAAGGCATTCAGAACATGTTTGATGATGGTGGAGGTTATTGTCTAATGTTTATAACAATACCAGTGGTATTAAATGGTTCCTAGAGTGTTGATGAGTGTACATAGTGTGAATGTGGATAATACAGTGTGATTTCTGAATGTTAAAAGTTGCAATTGATGAATAAACTCTTTTGAGAGGTGGATAAACTCTAATAAGAGGCGGATAAACTCTATTTCTGAAATTTCAGAGGTGAATAAACTATGTTTACTTGCGCTTAGCCTCCACTACATCCCTGGCTGCCGGCCATTCAGAATGAGAAAATCAAATGGAGGCAGTTTCCAAAATATTACCTTTGATATCCCCTCCAGCAGGACAACTCACGGCGAGTCACAGCGAGTCAAGCCGGGGTGGCAAGTCTGTCTTGGGTGTTTTAGCTGTGCCGTCATTCACATTCAGAGACAGTGAACACAACGCACCTACAAACATTTTCCATCTGTCTCTCAGCCTGGTAACATGAATAGCCCTCTTACACAACTCACAAATTCATACAGACAAAACAATTAACAAAAACTTAGAGGAAAGGTTTAAGTATGTATACCAGAAATCCAGAGAATGAACACATTTATACTCGTACCTCTGAACAGTCCTCTACATTATAAGATGCATAACATATTAAACATTCAGTGCTTAACGTGATGTGTTATGTATGATATATTATATGTTTACGTAAAGAACATGTAATTAATTTAATTCCATGTAAGAGAAACAGAGAGAGAAGCGAAGACATAGAGAGAGAGGGAAAGAAGATTATAGGAGAGAGAGTGAGAGAGAGAGGGGGGGGGTGGGGTAAAGGAAGAGGGGCTTGAGGAGAGGGTGGGTTTTTCACCCATCCCCTAACTAAGCACACAGATCAAAGGTAAAATCCCTTTCTGATCTGATGCATCATGTTCTTACGACGGAGTATTAAGGCCACACATGAAGAAAAAAATATTTTTGCCATGGCGAGATTAAACTCGACATGTTCACTTTAAAGTCGTCATGTCGACATTAAACTCGACATTTCGAAAATAAAGTTGAGATGTCATGTCGACTTTAATCTCGACGTGTCGACTTTAAAGTCGCCATGTCTACATTAAACTCGACATTTCGAGAATAAAGTTGAAATATCATATCTACTTTAATCTCGACGTGTCGACTTTAAAGTTGACATGCTGACATTAAACTCGCAGTTTAAACATAGCCTACACTAACACACAATATGTTACATGAATAATGGGCTTCAAATCAAATTGTTATTTCAGATAGATTGCTAGATTTCAGATATTCAGATAGATTGCATCTTGTCTGTTAACTACTCATTGCTGTCATCGTGAAGTGCTGTATCTCGCGGTTGGAAATACCATGCACTACGCCATTTAGGCTATATAGCTAGAATAATACATGTATCCAATGATATGTTTCTATACAAAATGCTATTTCACTCTGTTTTACATGGCTAAGGCCACCGCACATTCAAATAACTGCCCTTCATGAACCACAGGCCGTCACTCTCCATAGGTTAACTAATTTCTCTAAAACTGCTTTTCCATGTCTCACCTGCAATAAACATAGAAGGCTATAAACACAGGTATAGCCTAAGCATATATACTATTTTGATCCCGTGAGGGAATATGTGTGCATGTATACTTTATTTATGCACTATGTGTGCATATGTGCGCATGTAGGCTACTAGTAGGCCTACATGGGGTGGTCGGGAGGAGGACAGCTTCATTCGTCCCTAGACATTCAGCAATAGGCTGTTTTGCATCCATTACAAACAAGCAATGTGAAATTCTAGGATTGGGGAGAGCGCCTAGTATGCCTAGTCTAGTGCATAAGCATGAAGTTGAACCTTTAGATGAAAAACACTCTTTAATAATAGGCCTACAATAAATAAATAAACCGCTAATGATGTTTAGGCTACTTGGACCGTCGCATTTATCGCCTGTAAAGGAAAGTATTTGGTTGAGCAATAGTGTTAATTTCGTCAGACGAGACGAGAGGAAATATGTTCGTCAACGACCTTTTTTTTTATGACTAAGACGAGACGATGACGAGACGGCAGTAATGTCCTGAAACACTGACTAAGACTATCTTAAGATGCATTATTGTTGACGAAAAAAGGCGAGACTAAAATGTTTTGCATGAAATAAAAACTAAGATAAAATCTCTCTTCATTTTCGTCTACAAAATGAGAAGACAGAATATCTAGCTGTTACGTTTTCAAAATATTCCGAATGAGTTCATGCAACAGTTTTCCTGTAGGCTAGTCTACGTGCTGTTGCTGCAACCCTGTGGCTGCAACACGAAACTACATGGAACAAGAACACTGGAGATTTCTGCCAGAGTTAGCAAGCTAACTACCTAAGCTTTATGCCACAATGCTACATACCCAGAAGTTGAAGCTTCTCTCATACAAATGAACATCCCCCAGAATGTCCATACGAAAATGTTCATCATGTAATGTCAACTATTTAACTAGTTAGACTGATGATGCAAAGTTTGCTAGCAAGTAAGCTAATATGGAAAGTTCGCTAGCAAGTTAGCTATGGCTAAGATGGAGAGTCTGTTTGGGGAATGTGTTGTTTGGGCGCATATCGCCATCTAGCGAGGCTGAGTAAAACATTAATACTTTGGCCTATGACAGTGTTTCTCAAACTTTTTCAATTTCAGGACCACTTAACTAACCCTAGCTAAAAAAAAAAAAAGATTAGACCTACTTCAACAGTAGCCTATAATTAGTCTACACAATAGGCCTACTCACTGAACCACCTTGCTTATTGTCTTTGCACTGCTTATTGTGTGGATTCATACTGTATGATTTAAACTGGCATATCTTACATATAAAGTGTTGCAGAACTGTTTTTACATACAAGT
Source organism: Alosa pseudoharengus (assembly GCF_046254945.1). Lineage (NCBI taxonomy): Eukaryota > Metazoa > Chordata > Actinopteri > Clupeiformes > Clupeidae > Alosa > Alosa pseudoharengus. The sequence continues at coordinate 12,714,673 of NW_027468640.1, forward strand.
TGGTTCAATATTGCAAACAACTCATCTATATTATATTTTACCACGTCTGCTCGCGGACTACTTGGGATAGCTTGCGGACCACCAGTGATCCCCGGACCACACTTTGAGAAACACTGGTCTACGAATATGACAGTGGTCCAGTCAAATCTTTTACTGTCTATGGTCAAATCCCAGCCGAGCTATAACTGTAGTTCGACTTACCTGTGCATGTAAGACAAGACTGACAAAAAATCAGAATGAGTAATTATAACAGACGAGTAGCCCTGTGGACACACAATATTGCTAAATTGAGATGTGTGAAACACTATTTGACTCAAATGGTAATCAGAAATAATTTGTTATAAAAAAAAAGACTAAAATGTGTTGACTAAAACTGACTAAGACTAAGATACCTTTAGTTTTCTTTTGACTAAAACTAGACTAAAATGACGAGACTTTTAGTCGACTAAAACTTGACTAACAAAAATGATATTTGAATGACTAAATATGACAAAGACTAAAAAGGACATTTTGTCACAAGACTAAGACTAAGACTAAATTAAAAATAGGTGACAAAATTAACACTATTGAGCAACGGAGGTTAATGTTTTATGTTTTGTTCACATGATATAGGCCTATGTCTAATCATTGTTGCAGTCGAAGAAAAATGGAATGTTTAATTCGTCCTCCCTTTCAATCATCCCGAGCGGTCGTTCTCTCTCCAAACTAACTTTATTCTCAAAATGTTGAGTTTAATGTCGACAAGTTAAGATTAAAGTCGACATGATATTTCAACTTTATTCTCGAAATGTCGAGTTTAATGTCGACATGGCGACTTTAAAGTCGGTACATTGAGATTAAAGTCGACATTACATTTCAACTTTATTCTTGAAATGTCGAGTTTAATGTCAACATGGCGAGTTTAATCTCGTAATGGCAAAAATATTTTTTCCTTCATGTGTGGCCCTAATACTCCGTTGCATGTTCTCTCTTCATAATGACTTCATATGCAAAAATAATTCACGAATTGACAAAAACATATTTTCATTTTCAAACAAATCATGTTTTCGTATTTTCATGTGCATTGATCTGTCAAGCTGCCGTTGGGAGTGTCTGATATTACCTGAAATGTAAATGAACAAAAAAAAAACTCTACAAAATGGAGTTTTTTTCACTTTAACAAATTAAACTCAAATTTGTTTTAGTTTTTTAATCCCTGTATTAACATCTGCATTAACATCCATTTCCACCTCTAAGTTATGGAGGAATCATTCTTGAACAAGGGATAAGCCTTTGGACAGGGAAATGTCGCCATCTAGTGGGGGAATATGACAACCCCTTCTTTGGTCCTCTTTTCCCTTCTTCACCTCTCTGTCCCTCTAGGATCTCTGTGTATTTCTCTCCTCTCCTCTCTCTCCTCTCCTCCTCTCCTCCTTCTTCACCTCTCTGTCCCTCTAGGATCTCCGTGTATTTCTCTCCTCTCCTCTCTCTCCTCCTCTCCTCCTTCTTCACCTCTCTGTCCCTCTAGGATCTCCGTGTATTTCTCTCCTCCTCTCTCTCCTCTCCTCCTCTATCCTCTACTCCTTCTTTACCTCTCTGTCCCTCTAAGATCTCTGTGTGTTTCTCTTCTCCTCTCCTCCTTTACTCTCCTCCTCTGTCCTCTCCTCTCCCCCTCTCCTCTCTCTCCTCTCCTCCTCTGTCATCTCCTCTCCTCTCTCTCCTCTCCTCCTTCTTCACCTCTCTGTCCCTCTAAGATCTCTGTGTGTTTCTCTCTTCCTCTCCTCCTCTCCTCCTGACGCTTTTTCAGCCAAAGCGACTAACAACATGGTAAACAGTTTACCTGGATAAATTCACCTCAGCCTACATACATAAACAAACACAAATACCTGCACTGTTCTATAAGTATACCTGGATAGATTTGTCTCCGCACAGGGATGGGCAGTATTTCTGTCAGGACCACTTAAATGACAACATGCACAAGAGAGAAATCTTTTAAAGCTTTTTAAACTTTATCTTCTTATTGCATGTTGCAATTTGGCTTTGGCAGTATGGCTCTGTTCAGAGGAAGTCTTTCCATGAGCTCCATGAAAAGCCAAGACAGAGAACAGCAGCACCCTCAGAGGACTACCCCCATGGTTCCAATTACGGGGGGTATTGGGGGGGTCCGACCCCCCTAGATGAGACTTGGACCCTCCCAAAAGGGATGAAAATAATAGTTTAGGGGTTACTGAAAAAATATAATAAAATGTAATGTTATCCAATATTGCATGTAATTAAATGCAGTATTTCCATCTAGTGTTAATTTCGTCAGACGAGACGAGAGGAAATATGTTCGTCAACAACCTTTTTTTTCATGACTAAGACGAGACGACGACGAGACGGCACTAATGTCCTGAAACACTAACTAAGACTAAGACTATCTTAAGATGCATTATTGTTGACGAAAAAAGACTAGACTAAAATGTTTTGCATGAAATAAAAACTAAGATAAAATCTCTCTTCATTTTCGTCTACAAAATGAAAAGACAGAATATCGTTTACGTATATCGTAATATTTTTTCAAAATATTCCGAATGAGTTCATGCTCCTGTAGGCTAGTCTACGTGCTGTTGCTGCAACACGAAACTACATGGAACAAGAACACCGGAGATTTCTGCCCGAGTTAAGCTAACTACCTTTAGCTTTATGACACAATGCTACATACCCAGAAGTTGAAGCTTCTCTCATACAAACTAACATCCCCCAGAATGTCCATACGAAAATGTTTAGCATGTAATGTCAACTATTTGACTAGTTACACTGATGATGCAAAGTTTGCTAGCAAGTAAGCTAATATGGAAAGTTCGCTAGCAAGTTAGCTATGGATAAGATGGAGAGTTTGTTTGGGGAATGTGTTGCCTTTGGGCGCATATCGCCATCTAGCGTGGCGGAGTAAAACATTAATACTTGGGTGTACGTCAGTGTTCCTCAAACTTTTTCAGACAAAGGACCACCTAATAACTAACCCTAGCTAAAAAAAAGAAAGATTAGACCTACTTCACCAGTATATTAGTCTACACAATAGGCCTACTCACTGAACCACCTTGCTTATTGTCTTTGCACTTTGCTTATTGTGTCAGAGGATTCATATGATTTAAACTGGCATATCTTACATAGACAGTGTTGCAGAACTGTTTGGATTTACATACAAGTTGGTTCAATATTGCAAACAACTCATCTATATTATATTTTACCACGTCTGCTCGCGGACCACTTGGGATAGCTTGCGGACCACCACACTTTGAGAAACACTGGTCTACGAATATCATGACAGTGGTCCAGTCAAATCTTTTACTGTCTATGGTCAAATCCCAGCCGAGCTATAACTGTAGCTTGACTTACCTGTGCATGTAAACATACTGACTGACAAAAAATCAGAATAAGTAATTATAACAGACGAGTAGCTCTGTGGACACACAATATTGTTGGAAAATTGAGATGTGTGAAACACTATTAGACTTAAATGGTAATCAGAAATAATTTGTTATAAAAAAAAAGACTAAACTGTTTTGACTAAAACTGACTAAGACTAAGATACCTTTAGTTTTCATTTGACTAGAACTAGACTAAAATGACGAGACTTTTAGTCGACTAAAACTTGACTAACAAAAATTATATTTGAATGACTAAATAGGACAAAGACTAAAAAGGACATTTCGTCACAAGACTAAGATTAAGACTAAATTAAAAATAGGTGACAATATTAACACTATTTCCATCACATACCAACAATTCAGGATATAATCTAATGAAATACGATTTTCAAACCCTCACCCCCATTGGGCTGTACCATTTCTCTGGTACGTTCAGACTGTGTTCTTTGCTATGATATAATACTAACGAATTAAAGGGGAACTTGGCAACTATTTCAACGTAATAAATCCGTTTAGAAATCATTTGGATGGTTAAATGACCTGTTCCGGTGAAAATGGTGACTTTCCCCGCTGCGCCTAGCGTCCTCAGACGGAAAACCAACCTTGCAACATTGAGACTACCGTCCCGGAAAGAGAAGTGAGAAACAAGAAACGAGTTTTAAATCGTGTTTCTTACCTTGTAACATCCACATAGTTCTGCCAAACTTATGCTAACCGTTCGCTAGCTTGTAAACAAATCCATGTGCTTTATCGTTACCTTTTCCCACAGTTTGAAATAGCATAATGCACAATTTCTCCAGCAGAGGGGGAAATCCTGCCAAGTTTCCCTTTAAAACAAATGCACAGAGCTGCAAAAGGTATATGGGTTTACAAGCGGTATGGGTTAACAAGCGGTAGCCATACATTTGTCTAATATTTCACTGCCTTTGCAATATAGTGATAGCCAATGTTCTGTTTTAATCTGTTTAAATTTATACAAGAAGGACACCTACTGTTGTACCCTGGTATGGCATGCTAAGTGCCTTTGTTTTGACTCGCCCTCCAGAATTTAGTTCTAACGTGTTCAAAGAGATGTGTACGACAAAGCTGTTTCTCACAGTCAGATCCTTGGAGTAGATGTCCGTAAGTGTTCTAAGCAATTATTGTTCGAGATATTGTATGTAAACACTCATGAAAATGCCTCTGTTATAATTCTAAAGACGATGAAATATAAAAAGTTTACTTTTGGTTAAGAACGCATCCTACCACGACTAGCGTGCTAATTTCAACTCATAGCTTGCTAAGAATGTAGCTCGTGGTTATCGTCGGATATGATTAACATGTTGCTTGTGATATGAAATATACACATATAAAACACATGTTGATGAGATAGTAATTTGACATATGGTAATTTGATGTTTTTCTGTTTATTTTTATAGTTTTACGAAAAAAGAATGAGAGCAACAATGTAAAGAGTGAAAGAACAACTGTGGACAGGCATGTTTTATGGACCAGTAAAGTTCATTGAAGAAACGTTGTGGAGCTTTGTTCATTCCATGAATATATTTGTATTCCAACTATGAACAAAAGTTGAACAAGTCATTTCTTTCATTTGCTTGATGTTTGGTAGGCTTAGGCTATCCAAGTAAAACGAATCAAATGAACCAAAGGCAGGCCTTGTATTAGGCTAGGTGAACTTGACTATTAAACGGGAGACTTTCGGTAGCCCATCTGTAAACAATTCTGGGTCTTACATTTAAGTTGTATGTTTGCCATTTCTGTGCTACTGGTCTGTATGCATTTCCATGTTTGCAATGCACTGCTATACCAAAAAATATTTTTTGACCGTGGGTCCGTGGCGCTCAACTTTACGCACGGGGCGCACCTTGAAACAGTGTTTACCCCTGCCCAAATTCAACCCTTCCTATAACGTGTAGGGTGCATTGTGCTTGCTAGTATGATTAGTTTATTTTACCTTGTTGGTCAGCCAGCCACGGTCATATGACCTTTATTTCGAAGGAAAATTGACTGTGAACCATAAGTGTAAAATTATGTGAAATCAAGCCTATATAAAATGGAGAGTGACATCACCAGTCTAAATAGCTGTACCCCCCGAAGCTTACGGTATAATTCAAACACTGACTACCCCCACTGGGAGAGGAACTCTATTCCCTCCTAGAACAGAGCAAGCAACAATGACAACAGTATCGGAACTCCCCCTATTACCGCCGGTCCCCCGGTACCGCCATTTCTATCGCCTTGCATGTATGTGTCACTTAATATCCATTTCTATACAAACCAAGACGGCGGATTCCTAAAGAAACACAAGCACCCACACCATAGGTGTATCTAAATTAGCTATGTACCAAAAATTACATTTTACCGTGACTCGAAGAGCTGTAAAAAGTGTTGTAAGGCTGCGTGTATAAATCCGCTTGAAGCTACCAGTGGAATTTTAATTTCATGACGAGAATTCTCGGACCTCTAGAAAGCTGAGAACCTGTAGCTTTCGTAGGAAGCAGTCAAAAAAAAAAACTGTGTGATGTACTGACAAAGAGCTACAGAGGCTAGAATATAGTTTTTTCTTTCTGCCGGATTACAAGCATCTCTGAACTGACCACATTTCAGCCCTCTAGGTCACTTGATATCCCTTAGAAACACAACTGAGCCCTAGCACCAGGTCTTGTGAAACTGTGTGCAAAAGTTGATCAATATAAAATGAAAATATGAGTGCTTTAGACTATTATTTGCCAAGGTATGCCCATGCGTTTTGTAAAATGCCTATGGATACTCCCAGGGTTGGGTCAGATTACTTTAAAATGTAATCCATTACTGACTACAAATTACATGGCAATTTTTGTAATCAGTAACGTAATCAGTTATTACCAAAAACATGTAACGTAATCTGATTACTTTAGGATTACTTTTAGATTGCTTCAATAAATATGTCCCTTAAGACAAAGACATCACCACTGAATTGATGAAAGAATTCTCATTCTATTTTTCTCTTTATTATTTCATTACATCTAAGAAATCTCTTTGCTCTGAGTAAAGCATTCCTGTGTGAATTAACTGATCTTTTCCTCCAAAAATCTTAATGTAGCCCCTTGTTTTAGTGTTACCATTTACTTTGAGGTCACCAGGTCCCTGAAAAACACCCAAAACTTATACATTTCTATAGCTATTCACTTTGGGGGTGGTGTTTTGGTGGTTGAAATTTTCACCCCATCCCAAAATTGATCACTTAGTCATCATGGATGTGATCATGGATCACTATTCTCCAAACATGCACAACTCAGCTTAACCTTTATAAGGGCACACCTGGACAATGCATTTAGCTTTCGCTGGATTTTTTTGACCCAGGGACATGGCCTGAGATTGAATGACACCATGTCCATTTCAATTGTGGGGGTGAGAAAATTATTCCTTTGGGATGTTTTTCAACCAGGGGGAACTGGGGACTATTGCACAAAACTAGGATAAGGGATTAAGCCGGGATATCTTGGTTATCCTGGCTCAATTTATCCGTAATCCAGTTGCACAAAAGCAGGATAGGGGGCAGCAGGATATGTTATGGTATAAGTTACCATGGCGATTTATTCTGTGGAGCTAGCCTGCTCCAGACCAGGCTAAATTCCAGGATCTATTTAATCTCATCCCTTATCTCAGTCAGCAGTCACCACAAACGGAAACCAATAGTTATTCCACTACACATTGTTATCACATATACCTAGACCCACTGTCATTATTTAAACGTTTGTGATCATTAATTAACTCTTACATACTCGCCATTCCCGACCTGTCATGCAACAATGTGACGTCACGGGAGTGCCTAACCATTTCGCACGTGGTGGTCGCGGCACTAGCTGCAATATTCTCCTAAACAGAGGTGTTGCTGTTTGTTGCTGTTGTGAAAAGGCTATCGCTACCTACTTCACACCGTAGAAGAAGCAATGAAGCCGCTCTAGTTGCCATGGTGAATCAGTGAATCTGTGATCGGTGGCGGGGTCTATTTGAGGGAGCCGTGAGCGCGCACTTATCCAGGATAGGTTTCACCAGAGAATGTCTAATAAGGGGAGAACCGCTACTCTCGGGAAACTTCCGGTTTCTGAACTGGTTGCAGTTCCTTTTCTGGTTCCACATGAGGGCGCTCACAAATAAGTGCAGAATGAATAGAGGCCTATGGAGCTGCACCCCTCAAATCCACTTTTCTCGGGATATAATTTTTTGCCCAGAAATTCGAATGTTGCAGTCAAAAGAGGGGGCAGAGAAAATACAAACCGCTGAGTATTATATATTTTGAGTCACTTATTTGTTCTAAAAAGCCTTTCAAATGTGTCAATGACGTCATTCATTAGCAGAAAGCTAGTGTGTTGTGGGCAACAACGACCCAACCTGTAAGAAATGGAAAGGATGTGACTACTCGTTCATTCAACTTTTGACCTATAATCCATATTGAGCTTACAGAAATCAAATCTTCAATTTCTCAACGACAACCAGGTGAAAGAGACAAATTTAGCCGTCTAGCTCCATAGACCCCCATTGTTTTTGCACTTATTCGTGATCGCCCCTAGCGGAACTGCAACATATTGCAGGTACAATGGAGTTAATAGGGAGTGATCCGGCTCTCCGTAAACGGGCTCTGGTTTCACCTGGCTTGATGAATCCGTGTCTGCTCATCCTGGCTTGCTCGTTGTGCAACCAATTAAGCCTTTACGCTCTTGTTTTGGATTCATTGAGCGCAGCTCAGTAACTTATCCCGGATGTCTTAATTCAGCTTTTGTGCAACAGGCCCCAGAGGGGTATTTCACAAAACCTAGATAAGGGATTAAGATGGGATTTTTAGGTTATCCTGGATGAATTTAGCCTTGACTTGGTTTCACAAAAGAGGTGGCACATAAGTTACCATGGGGATTTATTCTCTGCACCTAGCCTGGTCCCGACCAGGCTAACAGCCAAGCTAAGTTAATTCTAATGGTAATTATGTTGTCTTATTGGTTCAGCTAGCTGTCGTTCACATCAGACCTCCGTGCTAATTTTTAAGGAGCTTTATTACATTTATAAACTATTTGATAAATGTATTTGTTCGCAAAACAAAACAGATTGTCTGCCTACTACAATATGGTTATTATTTTAATTGTGATAGCCTTATAATTATTAACATAGGCCTAGGTAGCCTACTCATTGTTTGCTTATTTTATTGATAGACGTTTGATGAATGAATGAGCCTACTGTAGTTAAATGGAAGTAGAGGGGCAAGTTTTCGAAGGTATTTTCAACTATAATATTAAGGTAAATCATACTATGTGCATTCTTTGCAGTGGCAAGGGCTTTCTTAATGATGTTGCGTGCCGAGACAAGGAAGCACTCACACGTGGGTGCATACGTAAATTTGCATTCAGTTGGTCTACCACGCCTACTTCTGCTTTTTTACAGAAATAGCCATGATTCCCCATTCCAAAAAGGATAACTTTACTTCATTGTTAGTCGATATCAAAAGCGGTTGTTCACTATGTGTGAATGACGCTATAGAACGCGCACACATCCTGAATTACATACACCTGGCTTGACATAGTCGCTCCTACTCATCCTGGATTGGCATTAGTGAAACGAGTTGAGCTAGGATGACCAGACAACGCTATGTCAAACCTCGCTTTATCACTTATCTTGGATGTCTTAATTCTGCCTTTGTGAAATACCCCTCTGGTGACTTTCTCAAAGTAAACGGTAACATTAAAACAAGAGGCTACATTAAGATTAGGAGGAAAAGATCAGGCAGTGTGCCAAGAGACCTGCCCCAATAGTAAATAAGTTAGTACGTAAGTATAGATACTCTTTTGATCCCGTGAGGGAAATTTGGTCTCCCAATCCGTAAATTAGTGAAGCACACAGTGAACACACAGTGAGATGAAGCACACAATGAGCACACAGTGAGGTGAAGCACACACCAACGGCACTTCAGCCGTGGATGTGGGCATGGGAGAGCAGTGCTCAACCACTTCCCCCGCCCACATTTTTTCTACTGGTCGGGGATCAAATCGGCAAGCCCAAAGCTTGTCAAATTAAAAGATAGCTAGGCTATAATAAAAAAGTTGCATTGTTTGCATGATAAAATGTAATCAGGTAATCCCCAACAATGTAACTGTAATCTGATTACACATTTTTTTTATTGTAATCTGGGCTGATTATAGTTACTTGATTTTTGTAATCTGATTACGTAATCCAGATTACATGTAATCCGTTACTACCCAACCCTGGATACTCCCCATAGGACTTGTTGTTATCCAAAATGCATACTGACAATCAAATGCTTACTGCACATGAACCCCTTTTTATAGAAGCATAATCCTGGTCTCAAATGAAAGGTAACACTTTGAGGTTTCTTGTGGACTATTTAGATTGTATGTCAGGTGTTCTGATATAGACTGACTACACAAAATATGGAATAATTACAAAAAAGTCTCTATTTTTGCATTTACTTTGTTGGTTCAATGAGTGTGTATAAGATAGACTATACATCTGTACAACTAATATTGGATAATACAACATGAAGATTAAATTTCTATGGATTCTTGTGAATATTTCAGTACCCAATATGATGCATCTACTTCTGGTGCTGCAGCTACACTGCAGCCAGAAGTCAGGGTATCACCAAAAGCGGAGGAGGGGGAGGGGGGCATTTTGGATCAAATTTAATTGAGACATAATAAAATTAATCTGAGAATGTAAAGCACTATACAGATTGTACATGAAAAAAAGTTGTCATTTTTGGATTCCCAAGAGTCAACGCTTTGAAATGGTGTATAACATTACTATGCCATAGCAATATGGTGCATACAATTGATTTAGAATGTTGGGGGGAGGTGGGGGAGGGGGTAACCGTCCCGCCGGCGGGACACTGAAATTTATTTGGTTTTAACTTAAAACAACAATTGGAATGGTTATATTACTTTTTCTGGGTTGAATGGTGGCCGTCTCGCTTCCCCTAGCGTCTGTGAGCGGAAGAACCAGCCTTGCAACATTGGTCCATCGAGCCGCCGGCCTCAGGGTCAGAAAGTCTCACGGTCTTATGATATAGATAGATAGATAGATAGATAGATAGATAGATAGCTACTTCATTCATCCCGAGGCAAATTTTAGAATGAATGTAATGAATTGCTTTACAGCACTACACAAATACACGCCAGGCACCGGCTAGAAAAAGGTAGCGATAGTTTCTCAGACATTAGTCATGGCAGAGCCGGCGAAAAAGAAGCAGAAAGCGAGAAAACCATTGTCAGAGGAACAGGGAAAGAGAAAGTGTGTGTGTGTGTGTGTGTGTGTGTGTGTGTGTGTGTGTGCGTGCGTGGGTGCATGCGTGTGTGTGTGTGTGCATTTGTTTGTGTGTGTGTGGGTGTGGAGTGTCATCTTTGGCAAGTTATTAAAACCAGTCAAAAGAAAAATTTTTTTTGGATAAATAGGCCTGGTAAAGGAATAAATGTGAACGTAGGCACATCCAGCACCCTAACACAATCTGTGGAGGGTGGCTGGCCCAACAGCAGCCACAGCCTCGAGATGACAAGCTGTCTGGTCATGGTATATCGACGGACAATGGTAATGACCGGAAGCGGATAATGACCTGACCTTGTGAGCAAGTCGTAAAAAAAAAAAAACGGTCGGTCGAGAAATCCAATGCTCATTTTGTCCTGGGCCTCCTGAAGCTCCGGGAGCCACAGCGGGTGGGTGGGGTGCTCATCTCCACACGCCCGCGTCGATGAGATGCCGAGGTGGCCGTGGCAGCCATTGCTGTAAATCACCCTAATTGGCTGTCCTCGTCTCCGTTGGCAACACTGGGTGGGCCGGGCGCCCGACTTCGTGGCGACAGCTGTCTCTTGCTAATGCGGCTTGATGTCCCTGACGTAAGCCGCCAAATTACGCCGTGGCAGTGGTGTGTGTGTGTGTGTGTGTGTGTGTGTGTGTGTGTGTGTGTGTGTGTGTGTGCGGGTGTTAAGGGCCTTGTGCATCGATCACTGGCGTGTTGGATGGTGGATGTTGTTGGGTGTTTTGTTTGCAGCATCTGCTGCTGTGCATTACAATATTACCTCATTAAACCAGGGGGAGGAGTGGCACAGCAGGGACAACGGCAGCCATGTTGGAATCCTGCTGCAACAAGGACAGAATGAGAGAGAGAAAGACAGTGAGAAAGAGAGAAAACAGAGGTATGGTGTAAAACTTGGGAGAAAGAGAAGGACAAAGTACTGAAAAAGAAAGAGACGGAGAAATTATATGACAGAGAAAGGAGAAAAGAGAGAGAGAAAGCACACTGAGAGAGAGAGAGGGAGAGAGAGAGAAAGAATATGACAGAGAGAGGGGGGGGTGCTGAGACAGAAAGTGTGAGAGTTGAGTAAGCAGGAAAGTTTCCTCCCCCATACGTCTTGGTTAGGTTTTGTGTACGCACATTTCGCCAGATGTCGGTTGCACGCTTATTTGTTCCAAAATGAGCAAGTACATAAAGAATGACAAGCCAGACGTATTTGAATGATTAGCCTTGCCTAATTTACCGCATGGAGGAGATTAATCATCGCATGGGAACATTATTTCAGCCGCCTTATTCCAGTCGTCATACCGACCGGTCAAGGTGCAGTGGAACACATGGGACAACAATGAAAAGTCTTGAACAAAAAAGGAAATGATTTCAAAATCATGATAAATAACATGCCCGCGCACACACACACACACACACACACACACACAGACCTACCCGCCCACCAAGGCCGTAGTCATGATGTCAACATTGGGGGAGACCAAATCTGTAATGGGGCCAAACAGAAGCCCCCCCCCCCCAAATATACTTTAAAAGAAATTACAAACTAGAGTATCTTTTGATAACCTCTATATTACACATAATGTGGTTCTTTGACTTATTACTTACACCTGAAGAGTTTTCTAAGGCTTAGACTCATAGGTTTGGAGCCTGATAAGATTTTGTCTTTTAATTTAGATTTTATTATGCTGGCGGCTAATCACACAATTTTAACGTAGTTTGAAAGGGACAGGATTCAGGAATAGGCTACTAAGACAGGCCCCTCTTCTGTCTGACTCACCTCATGTTACCCCTGTATGCATTATAGACTGGCTTCTGACAGAAATGACGTTTTGTGCCAACATGTAAACACTAGGCCTACTACAGCCTTTAATTGGTGAATGGAGGTGCAAATTCCTCCTGGTTATTGTCCGCGATTCACATTAACTAGGCTATCACGTATTGTAAACATCGCCACATTTGATCACGTTTTGCCTGCATGGATGCGCGATTGAGTGCGCATCTAAATAATATGCAAGATGCAACAATCATTTCTAAGAGGCCTTAGGCATTACTGGCATTACTACTAGCATATGCATTAAAGACGTGAAAGAAATGACACAGGCTTGCTCAAATTCATCATTTAAAATGAAACGTTTCACTTTCGCTATCATTGCGAGAATAGGCTACAATATGGAAAATGTTCCCTTTCAGTCTGATCGGGTCCAAACATGTATGGGATTTCCTCAGCCTGTGCTACACCTTTCCAAGAAGTTTTGTGAAAATTGTACCGGTAGCTTTTGCGATATTGTTGACAGCCCTACCTCACCGCAGTAGGGTGCAGTAAATTGAAGCTTTTGATAGCGCACGCCACTAACGAAAAACGGAAAATCACCAGGACAAACCACTCAGGGGTGTAGGCTACTCTGGAACCATAGGTCACTAATTTGTGCGTTATTTATGTTTGATTACATTTCAGATACGTGTCGGTTTCCTGTAGGCCTAGTATAGCGCTTTATTCTTTCTTTATTTTTCTATGTCCGAATATTGGGGGGGACATTTTGGTCATATTTGAATATTGGGGGGGACACGTCCCCCTCAATGTCTATGGTGACTACGGCCCTGCCGCCCACACATAACACTCAACATGCACAGACATCACAAAAACACATACTGTACGGTTAAGCCCAAAATAATTCATACACATATTTTTAATTTGTAGTGAATTTTAATTTGATCATTAAGTTTCTTCAGGCTGTTAATGACATATAATGTGTGTATGCGACATACTGTATGAGTGTGAGGCATTATGCAGACATGTAATCAAATCATCCAGAAGAAACCTGTTGGTCAAGTAAAGCTTCACTTCACAAAGATCAAAACTTGGGCTTGGGCGTGAATTACTTTGGGTTCAACTGGGGACACAAACATACAGACTAAAGCAGACACAGAGAGACATCAGTGCAGTAGTTAATAAGTTGCTCCTATAAGTGTAAACACACACACACACACACACACACACACACACACACACACAAACACACACACACACACACAAACACACACACTCACACCAGTGTCAGTAGTCAAGTCACTATGCCTCGAGTCCGAGTCCAGGTTCGAGTCCTCAGTGTTCAAGTCCGAGTCAAGTCCAAGTCATTAAAAAAAAATTCCAAGTCAAGTCCGAGTCGAGTCCACTACTCATCCGAGTCAAGTCCGAGTCGAGTCACTATTGATCCACGTCGAGTCCGAGTCGAGTCCCTATTGATCAAGTCGAGTCCAAGTCCAGCACTAAAGTAAGCATAGCCTACATGTCGTTCCATTTTTTCCCATTGCAGATGAAATCCTTAAAAGCAAAACGGACAATCTTCTGTCTCCAAGCAGGGGTGCCATCACTTGTGTGAAAGTATTATTGCCAAATTTCTTGCCAAACCCAATGTGTTGTATTTATTATTTCGGAGAGAATACCATACCATAGCTATACCATAGCCTATAGGCCTACTCATAATAAATGAGCAATCCACATCCCAATCACACAGGCCATTAAGTCACATTATGCTGTTACTGACTGCTGACAATTGTATAGGCAGTGTTGTAGAAGTTCATACTTCACAAGAGCTAGATGAACGTTGGAGTAGGCCTATTTTGTAAGAGGTAGTGTGGATCATAAAAGGGCTTTTTTTTTTTATTTTGGCTGTTAAATAGCCTACACAATTTTAGCGCAGTTTGGGAGGGACAGAAACAGAGCAGGGCCCGTCTTGGTAGCTTCTTTCTGACTCCCGTGATGTGAACACTGGCTACCGGCAACTGCATAATTATGTTATCACTTCACTGACACTATGGAGACATATTTCACGTCAACAATAGAGATGAAAACTAGCTTTAGGTTAACGAAGATGTAGATCATCTGCCTAATTAATTTATTTGTGCAACAGGCCACGTTCATTTCAGCGAGATGAGTGAAATAAATGTTTTTTTAAGCTGCCCTCGCCATACTATTTGCTACGATATTCACCTGTTAGAAATAGAACATGTTGCTATTTCCTTTTTTTTCGTGCAGTGGATTAAGCTATCAAATCGCTCGTTTGAACAGTAACAGTAATCCAGTTCATCCGTGGTTTTAAATATAGTTGTTTCTGGCCTACCCACGAGAGGTTCAGTTTGTCAGTTTCACTTGCGCAGACATGTAGGCCTACATTGACACTACATGGACACTCTACTAGGCAATTTAATGTTATGTTTCTATATTTTATGACACCAAAATTAAGAAGTATGCTATATCTTGATCGGGAAAACGTTTAGTTTATTTTTCTTTCATCCGATAATAGCCTGCTGCAAATTAACAGACAGAAGCACGGCAGGGCACGCCCCGAATGAAAATTAATGAATGGAGCCTCGCTTCTCGCGTCAGTCAGGGAAAACACTGTTCACCAAGTCACGATGATCAGCTATCCAGCAGCAGTGTGTGTTGTTTAGCCTTGGCTGAGTGTAATCTTAGGTAATGTTATGTGATGTATGAGAACTAATATTGCCTGGCAATAGCCTACTACATTGAAATAGCGGCGGCCGTATCTCCAGGCATTTTGGTGTTAAAGTTAACGTTAGTTTGCTTTGCATGTGAACATGATGTGACTTGCAATGTAGCCTACGACACGAAGCAGTAGCCTAACATTCCCTTGAACTAAAATTAGTATTACGAATAATTTAGATATTAAAATCATATAGCAAATTATAGCCTAATGACATACTACAATTATAGCCTTATGATATATTACAAAAAAAAGTCATCGCGAGTGCGAATGCACGAGTCCGAGTCCAAGTTCGAGTCATCAGTGCTCAAGTCCAAGTCAAGTCACGAGTCTCTAAATTTAGCTAATGACTCGGACTCGAGTTCGAGTCTCGGACTCGAGTACTACAACACTGACTCACACACACACACACACACCATGGCATCTGGGCCAGACATGGCGTGGATGTGGGCCAAATCCGTGCCAATGTCCTATTTGGTCCAAACCTCCCCATAATCTTCCCCTGCCAAACTCCATCAGTGAGTCAGCCACTGATAACGAGGAGAGGGCCCTCTCAGTCTCCTTCAGATTCTGGAAGGATGTAGAAAAAAAAGAAATCTCCTTGCTTGCTTTGCCTTGAGGCCTCCTCTCTGAGATAAGCACACCCTTCACGGAAGCTTCTGGAAGGGGAAAAAAAAAGAAAAAGAAATATCAGACACCCAGACGGTCCAGCTCGTCCATCCCTTTGGAGAGGTTAAACATAGCCGGCGATCAGATGGGGCCATTGTGGCGACCGTCTAGCTGGAGGAGATTATACCGTTTAATATCACACGCGCGCCCGACGTTCTCTTTCCCCCTCACGGGCTTCAGCAAAGGCCTCTTTGCTGCTACTTTGGAGATGAGAGATATAGGGCTATAGCCTTGGGTCTGTCAGAGACGCTCTGAAATCTCCCAGCTATCAGAGGGAGAGACATGTCAGAGAAAACGACTTCGGAATGGTCTTCAAAGGGAAGTTTTGCAATGTCTCTGTTACATATGCTTCCAACGAGGCTGATCTACCACAGCCCTTACGCACCTCCTGAGCGGAGGAATGGCATCGTGGGAAATCTATCTATCTAGGCTTGGCACACAAATTGTTTTTTTTTAGAGGTTTAGCTGGCGGACGCCTCCTTTGCAGAGGCAACGTTTTTATTTCATGAGAGGCGGGCCTACTCATGTCCTTGACGAGGAAGAGGAAGTATGACTTTGTTGTTGTTGTTGTTGTTGTTGTTGTCATCTCTCTCTCTCTCTCTCTCTCTCTCTCTCTCTCTCTCTCTCTCTCCACCCAGTCTATTTTCTATCTGTCATTCCAGCTCATAAATGTCAAGGAGTGGTATGCAAGAGGAAGGATAGGGTGTTCATTTTACACACACACAAACAATGTAGTGTGGAAGAGAAAGAACAATAAAAGATAGAGAGAGAGAGAGAGATGCTGATATGCAAAGACAATGGGGTACAGGTAGAGTGAGTGAGTAACAGACAAAGAGAAGGAACACTTTATAATAAGGTGCCATAATAAATAGCAAATTAGTCAACGCTTTGTTAATATTTGTAAATTGTTACTAAAATATCTATTTGGCACAAGTTTATAGTTTTCTGTCTTTATTGCCTACACAATCCAAACACCCACCACCCCCAACACTCACACACAATCTCTACACAGCCTAAGCCACAACCCGCCTCCCCAATCCCTCAATAATCCCTCCCCAATGTCCAATATGCACTTTACATCTTTACAAACACAATTTCATTGCATTTCTTACACCAGTAACTATGGTGTAACTATTAACTTGTGCCAAATAGATATTGTAGTAACAATTTACAAATATTAACAAAGGGTTATGTAATGACTAGTTTGCTATTTATTATGGCACCTTATGTTTTACCAGGAAAACTGATAGAGAGAGACAGAAAATGAGATAGACAGCGAGAAAGAAAGAGACAGAGCAAGCACATTTTCTTGTCTCTGTATTGTATGTTTGGTATGTTCTGGTGTATTGCTTTATATGTAATGACTGCTTTGGCAAAACAAGTGCCTATTTGTCATGTTAGTCAAGCATTCGGGATCTGCGTTTGACAGTGCATCTGAAATCCATGAAGACAGAAGAAGAGACAAAGGTAGAAGCAGAAAGATAAGGCTGGACAGGGAGACAGAGAGACAGAGGGAGATGAAGAGATAAAGAGAGAGAGAGAGAGAGAGAGAGAGAGAGAGAGAGAGAGGGGGGTGGGGGAGATAAAGAGACAGCGCCGAGCCAGCGGGAGGCGTTGGCAGATAATGGGATCGGTAATGGCCAGTGGTCCGACACTCTCCGCCATGACAGCTGCAATAATAAGCTGTCTCTCAATCCCTAGTCGCCGCAGCAATGAGGATGCCAGTCACCGTGCCAACGGGAGGCAGAGTCTCCTTGTAGTCGGCCGCATGCCTGCCTGCCTGCCTGTCTGTCGTTTGATGCGTGCAGCATTTCTTGGGCAGTTAGTCATTTTGCACAGCATCGGACTCTCGGAATAGCACGCCACCTGCTCTTATTTTCCATTTCATCAGGCGAGAGAGGTTTTCACACAAAAATACTGTGACATGAAGTGGCTCCTGGGTGCTTAGGGGACAGTGGGCTTTTGTAATGGCCTGACAGCTTGGCTTGGCTGCTGGCTTTGATTCTCTGAGTGGTGTGTGTGTGTGTGTGTGTTTGTGTGTGTGTGTGTGTGTGTTTGTGTGTGTGTGTGTGTGTGTTTGGGTGTGTGTGTGTGTGTGTGTGTGTGTGTGTGTGTGTATGTATGTGTGTGTGTGTGTGTTTGGGGGAGTGTGTGTGTGTGTGTGTGTGTGTGTGTGTGTGTGTGTGTGTTTGGGAGAGTGTGTGTTGGGAGTGTTTGACAGCCAAAGTTGGGGGGTTTGTCTGGACAATGAATGTTCGACACTCTTGAGGAGTTTCTACCTGTGAATGGACCCTTGTTGCCAAGGGAACGCCATTTTTACATATCATCTGATGTAAGTTGGAGTGCATAGATTGTGAAATTCTAGGTTGATGCCTATGTTTGAAATATCAATTTGGAGGTTAATTGATGCTGATACTTTTTTTTATTGGTTTGTACATTTTTTTAAAACTTGTTAGCTATACCCTTTTAGGCAAGTCCCTCCACTTTGCGGTCTTATTGCAACACATTTTGGGCACTAATCGGGCATCTGTTTCGGGCAGAACAGTGCATGCACAAAGGCTTCACGACACCAACCTTGCTCCAGTGGCGAGATCACAACACATGATTGGCATGATGTATTCACATGTCGACTTTTGTGCCGCGGGGTGGGATATGTGTAGACAACTGCCATATTGGCGTTACAAACTAACCCCATGCATTTCTATGGAGGATTTTTTGAGTGCTGTGTCTCCTCATTAGAAAGTCTCTGGCTATACCCTTTAGTGGCAGGGAAACAAAATTTAATTAATTATATATTAATTATATATTAGTTAATCCAAGTATTAGCCGTGGCTTATACATTGATTTTGCAACATTTCTTCAGTTATGAGGTTAATACACGGGGGCAGTTAATATAGTTTTGTTTCTTATAAACACTGTCCTGCGGTTTATACACAATGTGGCTAATACTCAGGAAATGACTGTTTATAAACTAAACCATTTTCAAGTCTTTCAAGTTCTCAGCCCTTTATCACACTCTCTCTGAATGTACCAGTCCGCACTTAACACAATGTTTAGTGATTGCTGAATGTATGTGACAATAGATAAACATCTGCCACTGCCTTTGGTAAACGTCATATTATTTGCCTATAGGCTGATACCAGGGCTCGAATTATCTTTTTGTCTTTAAGGGGGTCTCTCTATCTCATAAAAAGTTGGCACACCCTGCGCATAGCCTAACAAGGCGATACAATTAAATGGGCAAGTGGCGCTTTTGCACAGTATGCGTACGGTAGGCATGACCTTGACACACGCACACAACAGAGTTTTTTTTATAGAAATTAATTCCTTTTAATTAATTTCAACATATTATTTATTGTAATAGTCCATATTTCCTTTCAAATTCACAATACAAAGAAATAGACTAAACGATTTAGTCTGAGTGCCATTCTCAATTTCACAACGTAACTCATTTGAACCAGACCACCGTCTCAGATAGGCTATCCTCAGTGTCAAACACAATAATGTAGTCTTTAACTTATACACAGGGAAAATGCACTAACTGGCAGAAATGAATAAAGCCATTTCAGCCAAATTATGTTCTAGTATTATTAATGTAGGCTACACATATAACAACATCTGAGTGTTCAGTCGTCTCGTGTGTTGAACCGTGGAAAATGAATAGACGATCAATTTTGGGATTTGCACTGAGATGTTGTCGGGTATCCATTGAGTATTCAGAGATTGCTAACAGGTGTTTCAAAATATCTAGGAAGTTGAACTTTCCGGAGCTCTGAATGCAGGGGATAGCTACATATCAGTTCACACAATCATTGAAGTAGGCTGCATTATGGGCCATAATTTATGGCTTTGTCAATCAACATAGAAGAGGTGAAGAGCAAGTTCAACAGCTAACGGGACTTCAGCACGTAGCAAACCATGTAGGCTAGCCCAATGAACGCCTATGTAAATAGACAAAACACTCGCATCAAAGCAGGGTGACTTCTTCAGACTTGCGAGTGCTGTCAAATCGATCGTATACGGTTTGCTCATAGGCCTATAGTCCAGTGATGTGGTGGTGAAGTGCAGTCATGCTGCGTTCAAGAGCGGTAGCTCTACAGTACCTCCCGTAGGCCTATATTTTAATTGAACGTCTTTAGGCCTAATGGTAAGAGATCACACAGGGATGGATAATGAGCGGTTGTTTAAGATTAAGTTGCAATGCCAGACACCTTCAGATATGAGAGACCCCCTCAGATTTTTGACTTTGTTGCTTTCATGGGAGCCAGTCCTCACTCGGGAGCTCGGCTCCCTCTGGCTCCCACATAATTCGAGCACTGGCTGATACCACTCAACAAGGCAAATGTTGGCTGATGTACTGATGTGTGTCAGTGTTAGGCCGATATATTTGCGTATCCCTAGATATAAGGCCTTCCTGATGGACACAGTCTGCAAGAGGTATTTAAGAGACATTGATCTTCAGAGAACAATGGAGAAGAAATAAATTAAAAAAGAAATGCCTTGAAAAAAACAATCTACTCCTTCTTGCCTCGATAGCGACTGACAACAGGTATTGACTTGCAGTTCCCATAGAGGGTGGAGAGAGTGGCAGAAACCAATCAAGTTGTTTACCAGTGAGATGGACACAGGAAATCTGTGCTTGATCACATCAGTCCAAACAGTAAACGTCCTGCCATGTATTGCTTCTACCTGTGCGCCTGGGATGCATTTAGTCTACGTCTTGACCACTGAGCACGACAAGAGCTTGACCGTTTAAACTATTGAGGCTATATTTTTCACTTGCCTGACTCTTGAATGAGATAAGCACAGTGACTTAAACTCCAGCACTTAAAATGCTTTCAGAATTGTAGTCAACAGAGGGTGTGTGTGTGTGTGTGTGTGTGTATGTGTGTGTGTGTGTGGGTGTGTGTTGACTGGGGGAGATTTTACGGGCATATGGTGTGCGTCCACATTGCGGATGCCGACGGGACCATTAAAGGTCATCTCTGACCACATGCCTTCCACCCCTGCTCCCTTTGCACTATGGGTAATGATCTCCTTGGTGGCGTCGCCGACTGTGCTTGTCGGACTGTGGCGGTGCCCAGGCCATCTGTTGCTAGTGTTTATGTGGTGCTGGCACAAAACCCAGTGAGCTTCGCCGCGCCGCACCACGCCGATCCCTTCTTCTTTTTCCACCAGCACAGCAGGAGAGTGAGAGAGAGAGTGTGTCTGAGTGAGAGAGAGAGAGAGTAAGAGAGCGAGAGAGAGAGGTGTTCCGAGACACACTGAGAGTCATGTTTCGTATGAGCTCCTAAAGTTTTGTAATGTCTACAGTTTTAAAATGAGAAAAAGTTAAAATACTGGTATACATCTGCAATATGACGTCATGTAAAGAGAGAATTTAAACAAAAACGGCGAAAAAACAAGAAATCAGGAGAGAAATCATCAAAAGATCAACAAAAGGACAGCTGAAGTGACAGAAGAGCAGAGGAGCAGCTAAAAACAAGGACAGAAAACTGGAACAAAAACAAACAATCAAACAATCAGAAGTGAGTACAACAAGATATACCTAAAGGACTATACTCTTGAGTAAAAGGACAGCAAGATATCCTAAACCAGCGCGTTCACCTCTTTTAGAGAGGGGGTTAAAACCAAAGATAAAGTTTAGCTAAGTTGCTATAGATTTTCTATACTGCTAGATTAGCCATCTCCAGTTCAAGAAGACCGTTAGGCAGCATCTATGAACATTCTAAAATTGTAGCCATTCAAATTAGCTAAGAGAATGAGCCAATCAGAGAAAGAGCTGCCCCTCCCCCACTGCCCTGCACAGAATGTAACCATTCCACTCTACACTGAATACTGTCCAGTACAATATCCCCCAGAGATCATAAATGAAACCCAGAGAAAACAGTTCAAACAGAAACTCCTGAGGGAAAGGCCAGAGACACTTTTTGGAGACCTATATAAGAAAGGCGAAGTAAGCAACCTTATCTTCTACTCAAATAATCCAAGTGCCTGGCACAAAGCTCTAATTAAATATTACCCTTCTGTGAAAAAAGAAGGAATCTGCAACGGATGGAAAATAAAAATAAGAGATTCAAATGACTCTGATTGTATCATGACAACAGTGAACATTTATAAGAATGGAACTGGCATGGTACAAGGAAATCTACAAGATTTTCAAGTAGCTTTCAATAAGCTAAAAGTAATAGCTGAGAATGAGACCCCATGATCGCGAGACCTCCCAGAGAGAGAGAGAGAGACAGACTGTGCCCCCACTGTCAGCAGCAGGGCAGAGGTTGCAGAGGAGTCCCCCACCTCAGAGAGGGACCAACCACCACCAATACCAAACACCCTCCTCATTATGAAAGAACAATTCACACAGCTCGAAATTGAACTGGTGCACCTTAGAGAGACTGTTCTTAAGCTGCAGTCAGACAAAGAGCCACAACAGAAAAGGGACAACTACAGGCATGAGCTGTCTGCTCTCACAGAACAGGTGAGGGAACTGCAGAGAGACAGAGACAACTGCAGGGAGGAGCTCGACATCCAAAGACAGCAGGTGAAGGAGCTGCAGCAGGACAGAGAGGACTACAGGAGAGAGCGGGCAGCACTCATAGAGGAGCTGAGGGACAGAGAGGGCATGGTGCAGGACCTGAGAGAGCAGCTGTTTTCCATACGCCATCAAGGCCCACCGGCACCGGGGACCCCCACCCATACAAACCAAGTCCTTCAAGCCCAGCCACTCCCCACAACACCCACGTGCTCACAGGCTACTACCTCCTCCAGCCAGCCACCCACCACATAACCCACCAGCTCACAAGCTACTCCCTTCAACCAGCCAGCATCCCCCTCAGCACCTGCTGGCCGCAGAACACAGCCACCTTCCACAACACCCACCAGCTCACAGGTTGCCCCCACAAGCCAATCAACTCACACAGAGGCCATCGTTCACGAGCAACACAGAAATGAGAGACAGAACACAGGACATCCAGAGCGAGCTGACATTGTTCTTCTCATAGACTCAAATGGCAAATTTGTTGAGGAGAAAAAGTTCTTCCCAAATCACAAGACAGCTAAACTTTGGTGTCCCACAACCCAAAGAGCATTAGAGCTCCTAAATGAGAGAAACCTAGGGTCACCCAGCCATATCCTGATACATACAGGAACGAATGACCTGAGGAGTCAGCAAGAAGGAGTGGCTGATTCACTCAGAGCAGTAATAGAGAAGGCCTCAAACATATTCCCACAAGCCAAAATTGTGATATCTACTTTGCTACCCAGGAAAGACACCCACCCCCTCACCATCCAAAAGATAAATGCCAGTGTCTCCAGGGACTGTGCACTACGGGCAAATGTCCATCTCGCCCATAATCCGACTATGAACATCAACCACCTTTATGACCATGTCCACCTACATAAACATGCTGTCCCTATGTTTGCTAAGACACTGAAAGATGCAGCCTTCACACGGAAAACCAAATCAAAACTGGTACAAATCAAAACTGGATAGATACCTCAGTGTAATAAAAACTGGCAAATACCATGTTTGGCTAAAAATCAAGAAAGAACTAATCATCTCACAAAAAGATATCTTCCTTTGTGCAATATATATCCCCCCTCATGAATCCCCATACTATTCTGAAGACACATTCACCTCATTTGAAACAGAAATAAGCCATTTCCAGGCTCAGGGTAATGTTCTTGTCTGTGGGGACCTAAATGCCCGAACAGGTACACAAAATGACTTTGTAAACACAGATGGCAATAACTACATTTGTCATTCCCTTGATAAAACTGATCATCGTATGCACTCCCAGAGAAATAACTGTGATCCAGTTACAAACAGACATAGGAAAGAACTCCTGCAGCTCTGTCGCAATCTGAGTCTGTATATCGTTAATGGTAGAATAAGAGGAGACACCCTTGGGAGACACACTTTCTGCTCACCTCTTGGAAATAGTACAGTGGACTACGTAATAACTAATATAGATCCTTTATCAATTAGAGCATTCACTGTCAAACCACTAACCCCCCTATCAGATCACAGCCAAATCACAATATATATCAAAATGACAGAAAACAACACCCTCCAATCACAGCCCAGTAAGCTGTTCCACATAAAGAAATCATACAGATGGGCTGAAAACAGCACAGAGGAATTCAAGAAAGCCACAGAAAATCCTGAAATCCAAAACCTCCTAGATATATTCTTAGACACTACATGCGCCCCCAGTAAAGAGGGTGTTAACCAAGCTGTGGCAACAGTTAGCCTAATATTTAACAAAAACAGCGGAAAAGGCAAAACTAAAAAGATCAAGGGCAAAACCAAGGCTTAAAAAATATGACACTTGGTTTGATGCTGACTGTCAATCTGCAAGAAAAGAGCTTCGCAAATTATCCAACCAAAAACACAAAGATCCTAATAACACATCTATCCGATTACTCTATTGTGAGACATTAAGAAAATACAAATGCGTAACTAAGAAAGCCCAATACACCCATAAGCAACTGACACTAATTGAGGAGTCCATAAACACAAACAGTTTTTGGGACAACTGGAATCGCTTTAAAAAATCAAACCATCAAGAATTGGTGATTCAAGATGGAGAAATTTGGACGAACCATTTCCAAACCCTTTTTAAGAAAGTGGAATCAGACCAAAGCAGGGACCAAGAAAATATAATAATTAAATTACAGAGCCTAGAGTCCTCAGTCAAAGACTACCAAAATCCACTCGACTCCCTCATCACAGAGCAGGAGCTTCTAACCCAAATTAACAAAGGGTAAGGCTATTTGCACCCCTGGTACAATTAGCAGCGTATGCTATTCGTACCCCGGTGCACACAGCAATGTGTCCTATTAGTACCCCGTCTGGTACAAATATCAATGT
Source organism: Alosa pseudoharengus (assembly GCF_046254945.1). Classification (NCBI taxonomy): domain Eukaryota; kingdom Metazoa; phylum Chordata; class Actinopteri; order Clupeiformes; family Clupeidae; genus Alosa; species Alosa pseudoharengus. The sequence goes on from NW_027468640.1 coordinate 12,739,396, forward strand.
ATGCTATTCGTACCCCGGTGCACACAGCAATGTGTTCTATTAGTACCTCGTCTGGTACAAATATCAGTGTATGCTATTTGCACCCCTGTGCATTTAATCTGGCATATTGATCACACAATGTAATAATATATATATATTTTTTAAAAACAAGCAACATGTTTTTTTTGTTGTTACATAACAGAGTGTGAATAGCTCAGCTGTGTAATAGAAACTCTGAATAAGGTATGCTGTTTGCATCAATGTACAGTTAGAAGTGGATGCTATTCGTACCCAGGTGTTTATAGTACTGCATGCTATTTACACCCTGGTGCATGAACTAGCTAATTGTTGCAATCAAAACTTCCGTTTGAGAACCGATTTCTTGTTCAAATTGCACGCCTTCTCTCCAGAGACGTTGGTACACATGCACACTCACTCCGCCAAAACACATCACAAGGGAATCAAACCCCAGTCTCCCACGTGCCAGCCCTTGCCTGTGACCACTGCACTATCTGTTTCAACAAGAAGTAGAGGTTTGCAGGTAAACTTATAGTTTATAGGCCTGAACGTCATATTCACGAAATTTCTGTTAGCTAATAAACTGACGGTTGTATGTGTTCACTGAACAAATCTTATGAAAATAAAACACAACTTTTTCATCTCAACTTTAATTTGAACAGATATTAGTGCTGAAACCATTCAGAATTCTTCACTTTCTGCTGACGGAAAAACGAATGTCGGCCATGTTTTTTGGGCACGCGAGCAACATGTTTTTGTTGTTATGTAACAGGGTGTGAATAGCCCAGTTGTGTCGCCAAGGCTATTCGTACCAGGAGTACTAATAGACACTCCGATTAACAAACTGAAGCCTTAAAAAGCATATGGACTTGATTGTATTTTAAATGAGATGCTAAAATCCCTTGACAGTAAGTTCAGAATGGTCATGCTCAAACTACTCAATCTTGTCCTGAGTGTGGGTTACTTCCCAGATATCTGGAACTACGGACTAGTTACACCCATCTTCAAGAACGGAGATAAATTTGACCCCAGCAACTACCGGGGCATATGTGTTAACAGCAACCTAGGAAAGGTATTCTGTAGTATTATTAATTTACGGCTCCAAAACTTCCTTATGGAACACAGTGTCCTGAGTAGAAGCCAGATTGGATTCCTACCTAATTATCGCACTTGTGACCACATATACACCCTGCACACCCTAATTGAAAAACATACTCAAAACCACAACAAAATATTCTCGTGCTTTGTCGACTTCAAAAAAGCATTCGACTCCATTTGGCATCATGGATTATTTTACAAATTAATTGAAAGCGGTGTGGGTGGAAAAACATATGACATTGTAAAATCTATGTACTCAGGAGCTAAGTGTGGCATCAAAATAGGATCCAAAAGAACCCAACTCATCCCCCAAGAATGTGGAGTAAGACAGGGCTGCTCATTAAGTCCAACTCTATTTAATATATACATCAATGAGCTAGCAAGCATACTTGAAAAATCATCAGCTCCTGGACTCACTCTACATGACAGTGAAGTCAAATTCCTGCTCTTTGCAGATGATCTTGTTATTCTTTCACCAACAGAAAAGGGACTCCAGACTCAACTAGACCATCTTCAAAACTTCTGCCAGACCTGGGCCCTGGCTGTTAACACAAATAAAACAAAAATATTAATCTTCCAAAAAAGATCCGGATACCGGGGAAGTCAACCCATATTTAGATTAGGACCTATTGAAGTCGAACATGCACCAGATTACACCTACCTAGGCCTTAGAATAAATAATAAAGGATCATTCAACATGGCAGTGAATGAATTAAGAGACAAGGCACGCAGGGCTCTTCATGCCATAAGAAGACAAATTCCCTTCGAAATCCCAATCCAAATCTGGCTAAAACTGTTCTCATCAGTAATAGAACCAATTGCCCTTTATGGCAGTGAAGTGTGGGGCCCACTTGGAAATCAGGACCTAGATAAATGGGAAAAACACCCAGTTGAGATCCTGCATACTGAATTTTGTAAAGCCATTCTAAAAGTCCACCGGCACACAACTAATAACGCATGTAGGGCAGAACTAGGCCAATACCCTCTCCTGATAAAAATTCAGAAAAGGGCAAACAAGTTCATCAAACATGTAAGCCTGAGTGACCCAAACTCATTCCACTATAAAGCCCTGAAACACCAAGAGTTGAGCAAAGATAACTCCCCTACCAACCTGGTCTTCAGCCACCCTCCTCCAGAGACATCCAACACTTTAAAGGCCAAATACCAGGCAACATCCACACAAAATGTTTGGATTAACCAAACCCCCCAAAACCTAAAAGACATTTATGACGAATATTGGCAATCTAAAACACAATCCCAAAGCAAAATGCAATGCTATCTGACCCTAAACAGGAAATATACACTTGCACATTACCTAACAAAAATAAAAGAGACAAATTTGAGATGCACACTACTAATGAAATACAGACTCAGTGAACACCGTTTAGCCATAGAAACAGGAAGACACAAAAAGACATGGCTTCCAAAAGACGAGCGTCTATGCCAGCAGTGCAGAGATGATGTTGTTGAAACTGAATTACACTTTTTAACTGAATGCCCAAAATTTGAATCAATTCGCAATAAATACTTCCCAAAAATGAAAGAAAAAATCCCTGATTTCTATGACCTACCAAACCCGAATAAAATACTATACCTATTGGGAGAAGACACAGACAGCTGTATTACTGCTGCCCAATATATCCTTGCCTGTCACCAGCTGAGAGACACTGAGTGATTTTTTGTATGCATATGTGACACACACAGACACACACACACACACACACACACACACACACACACACATGCACCCCTCTCTCACAGCCACAGCCACATACACTAACTCAACACAGTCCCCTCATGTTGTATATACTGTACCATACTTGAAGTTTCTACTCAGTCCACTTTAGATTTGTGCCCTGATGTATTGTATTTCTGTAAGTTTGTTGCCTATGTTGAGTCACTCAGAACTTGAACTTGAACTCGATATGTTGTACTCAGACACAGACAAAAAAAAAAAAAAAAAATGTTCTTTACACTTTGTTCATGTACCCCTATCCCTTGTATATACCTGTATAATTGCTTAGATCCTGATACTGTACTTTTATGTAACAATTGCTTTGGCAATACAAGTGTCATATTTGTCATGACAATAAAGCACCATTTGAGAGAATTTGAGAGAGAGAGAGTGTGTCTGAGAGTGAGAGAATGAGAGAGAGAGAGAGTGTGTCTGAGAGTGAGAGAGAGAGAGTGAGAGAGAGAGAGTGTGTCTGAGAGTGAGAGAATGAGAGAGAGTGCAAGAGAGTGAGAGAGAGAGTGTGTCTGAGAGTGAGAGAATGAGAGAGAGAGTGTGTCTGAGAGTGAGAGTGAGAGAATGAGTGGGGAGAGAGATGAAGCAGATCACGTTGGGATTCTTGCAGCATTAAGCTTATACGAGTTTTTGGCAGAAAAAGAAATAATCATGATCATGCTTAATAAATCATAATTCATAATGATGTGCCCACCATACCTAATGCTTTAGGTGATGTGCTGTTCATGTATGAGGTCACTAATGACTGACTATGAACTGTGAATTCCTGATGATTCATGAGGTATTAAGGAATGAAGTAATCATAAATCATTAATTAATTAATGCATGAATTCATGATAATTAATGTACCCTTATCGTAAAGTGCTACCAAAAAAAGTAATAACAAAACCCAGTGTGGCAGAGCTGAGGGGTTATTGATTCTAGACGACTACGCCATCTAGGGGATTGCGCCCCAAGAAGTTTAGTTTTAAAGGGGTGGTTACTCTCAACCAATGACACAGGTTCGCATGTACATCAAGAGACTGGAGACGTGATTTACAAAAAAAATACAAAGTCTTTTTATTAAGAGTTTGACAAAGTACTAACAGAGTGATCACTCCTTAAAACACAAGCGGATATGAGCAGTTATAAGATGTTATAAGATGTGTGGACCATGGGGGCGCAGGGCCCGGAGAGACTACTCAACTGGATAGTGTGGGGAGAAACAGGGCTGTAGCTTACCACGGCAGGGGTAGACTGAAGAGGAGGGGGACGGGTCCAAAACCACACCACACGTGAACACAGCAAGATCAAAATACAAAAGAAAAAAAGCAAAACCCTGGATGTGTACAAAATAGAAGACCAGTGAGGAAAGGGCTCCACCACCGACCCACTGCTCGAGGTCAAACAGCTCCTGTCTTCCACACACACCAAGGGAGAGAGAAAGAGAAGGGCAACAATGTTTAGTGAGGGCAGGAAGGTCACAAAATGGCTAGTTGGACATAGCATACAACAATGTGTAGGACACTTAGCTTTTATGCACACAGAGCCCTGGGCCTTCCACTTAGTACTAGGCGGGAGGTCCCTGCATACTGCCCCAATGGTCCACTGCAAGACACAATCACAAGATTCCAAGGCCCACGCACACACACATGCACATGCACCCTAAACCGCAGACGAACACACACAAGCATGCACCTCCCGCAGACGAACACACACAAGCATGCACCTCAACCGCAGACGCACACACACACTCACACACTCACAAGCACCCCAACCACAGCCACAAACACACGCGCACACACACACAAGCACATAGTCAACTCTCCTATTTAGGAGTGAAATGAAAAAAAGAAAATAAACAAACAAAAACACACAGCGTGAAGACAATGGACACAAAAGTAAGGCTAAACCATATAGCAACAGGCGGTGGTGATAGAGGCGAGTACAGTCTAGCCCAGTATCATTTGGACACGTTAGAACATGCAGTCATAACACATAGAATACACAGTATACTGTACAGCAAGCGGCTTCCCAGGTGGCACGGCCGGGGGGGAAGCTACCTGACTGGACAGCAAAGGTTAGCCTACGGTAGAATTTATGTGGAAACAAAGCAGCAGTGGCGAGGCTTATGTGCAGCCACAATCTGGAGCACCGCACAGGCTTCAGTTAAACTTCACCGTCTGAAATCACAGAGGAGAATTAATACAAGCCAAATACCTCTAAATGCAGAAACTGAAATTAAGAGTAGGCTACATACCTGGAAGCACAGCTAATCCAAGAACATGACAGGAAGGGCTACCGAACAGTGCTAAAACCAGACAACAGGCAAACAAGGCAGATTAAACCCCCCGGAGATAATCAACGGGGTATAAAAAACGTCCGACATAAATTAGGAAGATCGGTATACCTTAATGACACGATTCCAGTGAATAAACGCTCAAGGCTGGACGTGCAAACAGTCCACTGCCAAGCGAGGATGCGCTCTAAAGCAAGGAAGCATAAACTAATGATGCGGTCGCACAAAAGCATAAACAGGTGTCACGACCGCATCAAACCGCGTGTGACTTTAAGAGAAAGCTTACCTTGTAGTAGAACGATGCAAGAGACCCAAGCAGTAAACCTAGCTCCAGTAAGGCCAAACCAAACTGCCCGCAAGCCACCCAAACACGGAAGCTAGCTCCTCCAGCGACAATGGGAGAACGGAAGACGCACGGTCAGCTGATATCTAGCCGTATAAATATACTCAATGTAGGGGCCGCCCCCTTCATTAACGTACCCACCTCCAATCTGGCAGCTGCCAGAGGGAAACAGGGAAAGCACAAGCTACCCTGCTACAATCCACCCCCCCTTTTTGTGTCGTCGGCCCGACGATAGTAAATTCAACACAAAGGGTTGAGGCGGAACACGGCAATTACAGAATCCCTTGTGTTGACTGTGGCAGCCGGTGTGGATTGGAGTGTTGCCCCGCATTACCTCTAGGAGTACGGCGTGGCGCTGACTCACAGCCTTCGTCAGAGTTAGTGACTACTGTCAGGGCAGGGTTACCTTGCCCTTGTTCTCCGTCGCTACTAGGAATCACTCCCCTGGAGGTTTGATCCGGTAGGTCAGAGGCCATTTGCCACTCTGAGGCAGACGGTTGCTGCTCCTCAGAGACAGCCACCATCGCTGCACCGGGGATTGTTTCAGGTGGATCAGGGTTCGCTTCCAACTGAGATGTGGATGCTCGTGACTGTTCTGGGACCAGCACAAACAAATCACCCTCGCAAACCTCATGGGGAGGTGAGGAGGGTGTAGCTATCAATGATGTCCTGGTACATGGGCTTAGTTCAGGGTGGCCCCTTTCCACCCTTGCCTTCAAGAGAGTGCGGTGAACTTGCCTCTGCTGCGATGGGTCCTCTACTGGGGCTATAGTGTACACTGCACCCCCTGCTGCCGGTGCCCTAACCACCTGGTACACTACTGGGCTCCACAGGTCCTGGATTTTATGTCTCCCTCTCACACTCACATTGCGGAGATACACCTGTTGACCCTGCACCAGTGGTGTGCCATGGACATATTGGTCATGGTGGGCCTTCCGGCGATCAGCAGCTATCCGCAATCGCTCCTGGGCTCCCTCAAAGCCTACCTGGAGACGGGACTGGTGTTCAAGGATCCAATCATGCACTCTTCCAACCCCTGGTTCCTGCACCCGACCCAGTAGGAAGTCGATCGGGAGGCGCGGCTCTTGCCCAAACATAAGGAAGTGAGGACTCTCCCCTGTGGCTTGATGGGGGGTGGTGTTATAACAGAATAACAGCTGAGGAAGACAGGACACCCAATCCCGCTTCTTAGTCACAGGCAGAGTGCGCAGGAGGCCATGCAAAGTGCGGTTGAACCGCTCGCACTGGCCATTACCCTCTGGGTGATAAGGGGTGGTGCGGGACTTCCGGACCCCATAGAGGTCACAGAGCTGATGAAGGAGTAAAGACTCAAAACTCCGACCCTGGTCCGAATGGATCCGGGCCGGCACCCCAAACCTATAAAACCATTCTAACACTAGAACTTGGGCTACAGTGTTAGCCCGCTGATCCCTTGTGGGGATGGCCACAGTGTACTTAGTAAACACGTCGGTCATTACCAGCACATGCTCCACCCCTGAAGCAGAGGGTTCCAGTGTTGTGAAATCAATAGCTAAGACTTCATTCGGGTGAGCTGCCAGCAAATGGCCCATGAAAGTGCGGGCAGGCCGTTGCGTGTCCTTGGCCAGTTGGCACCGGTCACACTCCTGACACCAACGCACCACTTCTGTAGTCATACCTGGCCAATAGCAGCGTGAGCGGAGCAGCTCAGATGTTCTCTCAACGCCTTGGTGACCATGATCTTGGTGTAACTGGGTGAGCACCTCTTGCTTCAAGGCACTGGGCAGAACCAGCTGCAATACCTCCTCACCGCCATCTGGGCGGAAAATACGACGGTAGAGCACACCCCCTTGCTCCACCAGGCGGTCCCATTGTTGTAGCAGGGTCAGGACTGACTTGGAGAGTGTGCGACGCTGGTCAGCACTGGGGCGTTTTTTCTGCCTCCAGAAGCCCAAGACCTTCCCCAAAACTGGGTCTGCCTGTTGCAGGGAGGACAAGTCAGCTAGGGTGTGCCCCGGGAAGGCAACGACCAGATTTTGACTGACAGCCACTGACGGCCCTTGTTCAATAGCCTGCAACAAGGAGGCTGGAAGAGAAAGTCCTGGGGCCAGAGAGTCAGGATCTACATCTGGCTGGTACTGTCGTGACAGTGCATCAGCATTGGTGTTACTCTTTCCTGAGCGATACCGAAGCTGAAAATCAAACAGGGCCAGTTGGGCTGCCCAACGCTGTTCAGTGGCTCCGAGCTTCGCGGAGGTCAGGTGGCTAAGGGGGTTGTTGTCTGTAAAAACAAGGCACTTATTCCCCAGCAAGTATTCTCGAAACTTCTCAGTCATGGCCCACTTGAGCGCCAAAAATTCCAACTTCATGGAACTATAGTTGATGGTGTTGCGCTCAGTGGGCCGTAGACCACGACTTGCATATGCTATTGGTCGCACCCTGCCCCCTTGCTCCTGGGAAAGAACAGCTCCCAGCCCCCCGTAGCTGGCGTCCACCTCTAAGATGAACGGAAGGGAGAAGTCAGCATAGGCCAAGACAGGGGTGGTGGTTAACTTACCCTTCAGGGCCTCGAAGCTGGCCTGACAGTCATTGGACCAAGCCTGTGCAAAGCCCGCCTTGGGTGGCCGGGACTTACTGCCCCCGTAAGCTGCTACCAGCTTATGTAGGGGACCCGCTAACTTAGCGAAACCCTCCACAAAGCGGCGGTAATAACTGGCGAAGCCCAAGAATGATCTCAACTCTGAGACATTACTTGGGCGTCGCCACTGTGCCACTGCCTCAACCTTGCTGGGGTCAGTCGCAACCCCCTGGTCTGAAATGACATGCCCCAAGTAACTGACCTCCCGCTGAAAGAACGCACATTTGCGCAACTTGGCCTTCAACCCCTCTTGGTTTAGCCGGCCCAGAACAAGCTCCAACCGCTCTAAATGTTGAGATACAGTAGACGAAAAAATTACGATGTCGTCTAAATACAGCAGCAAAGAGTGGCACTGTTGATCACCGAAGAGGCGTTCCATAAGCCGCTGGAACGTGGAGGGAGCGTTACATAACCCAAAAGGCATTCGATTCCACTCGAAGAGGCCAAATGGGGTGCAGAAAGCGGTCTTAGCTTTATCTCCCTCCGTGACCGGGACCTGGTTATATCCACTGGCCAAATCCATTGTGGAAAACCACTTGGCCCCAGCCAAAGCGTCCAGCGACTCTTCGATGCGGGGCAATGGGAACGCATCCTTCCTAGTCTTGGCATTCAGCTGACGGTAGTCTACACATAAGCGCAGGCTACCGTCTTTTTTCTTAACCAAGACTATAGGGGAGGCAAATGGACTACAGCTCTCTCTGATGACCTGTGCATCCAGGAGCTGGTGAATGTGGGCTTTTACCACCTCGTACTCGGATGGGGGTATTCGCCGGTATCGCTGACGGATAGGCACCTCATCAACCAGCGGAATATCATGCGACAGCAATTTTGTGCAACCCAGGTCACCATCATGAGCAGAAAACACTGTCTGGTACCGTTTGAGCAAAGCTTTGACCTGGCCCCGCTCTGATGTAGACAGAGCTGGCAGTTCCAAGGCCTCAATCTGTTCCTGTATGCTAGGTGCAGGTTCCAGAACTATCTGGGAACTGACTGTGGCCGTAACAGACGGAACTTCAGTTACTCCAGCCGGCAAGCTGACTACGTGTGCATGCTGTAAAGTGCCTAGCAAGGTGCGTGGGAAGAGAAGGACATCTGCGGTACTCACATTAACCACTGGGATAGAGGCGGTACCACCAACTACCCTAACTAGTGCAGGCGACGCCAATAATCCAGCTGGTAGACCAGACTCTGGAGGCTCAAACAGCACCATGCCATGGGCATATATGCTCGAACAGGTAGACGGAATAAGCTTCATAGTTCCCCCGGGGACTCTAAATGCTCGCCCACCACGAACTTTGACAGGACTCAGCTGGCCAGATGGCAACTCAACCTCTACTCGATGACATTGTTGCAAGGCCTCAACCACGAGGGTGGGAGCCTGCAACACCGAGGTAGCTTTAAACAAGGCGGGGCCATGCTGACCGAACAACTCGCGATAACACCTACCAAGCACATTCATTCCAAGCACCCCAGGTACCCTGGAGCCCATGGGGCCAGGAGGATCTTTCACAATCAAGATACCACAACCTGGGATAGTCTTACCACACAGTTCTACCTCCAACTCTAGGTAGCCGACATAAGGGATAGACAGTCCGTTGGCTGCACGGAGCTGCAGCCATTGGCAGGACCGCATCTGGTCCTGACCCTGTGGCTCAAAGTGTCTTAAAAAGAATGTCTCTGTAACTGTCGATACCATAGAACCTGTATCTATCAAGCAAGGAACCAATACACCTCCAATACACACATCTAAATGAGGGCAAGTAGACATTAGGCTAGATAATGTACCCAAACTACCACTCACTCTCTCGGAGTCAACAATGTCCCCACCTAAGCTGTGACTCTGCAGCCCAGGGGGAACTAGTTTCCCGACTGTGAGGGAGGCTGAGGCCTACCACTAGTTGAGGGGACTGCTGAGGAGGGGGAATATGAGCGGTGAAGGGCCCTTTCCCCATCACACTCACGGGCAAAATGCCCTGGGCGGTGGCATCTCCGGCAGATGATAGGCTGGTCACGCAGGGGACGACGAGGCTGCTGGACGTCGCGCAACTGTGCAATGCTCTGAGTCATCTGGTCTAACTGCCGTTGTTGCTGCTTTAAGATCTGTTTTAACTCGTCTAGCTCTGACTGCTGGGGCCCGCTACCAGCTGGAGCTTGTGTGGTTCCTTGAACTGCATACTGAATACCGTAGGTGGAAGGAAGAGAATGGCTACGGCTCCTAGCGCCTCCTGGTAAACCCTCCCGTTCCCACCTAATAGCCTCAGCCCTGAGTTCTATCAGTGTCAGTAGTGGCTGGCGGCGTATCAACTGCTTCAACTCTCTCCGCAGAGCTCCGTCCAAAACGTGCTCTGCAAATTGGTCGCGCAATAAGACATCAGCATTGAGTACTGCATGGGGAGCCTGCCTCTTAACTTTATCCATTAAACTCAGCAGTGCCAGAGAAAACTCCTGCAAGGTTTCTCCCTCCTGCTGTTTACGGGAGAAGAATGCCTCCTGAAGGGATATATATGACTGAGAACACCCATACAACTCTGTTAGGATGCTAATAATCTTATCAGGATCTCTACGGTCTTCAAGAGGGCGATATTTTATCTCCTCCCTCGCTTCTCCCACAAGGTGGTCGAACAAGAAGTCAGCCTGATCAACGGTGGAGAGGCGCCGGACGCGCATACAGGCTTGTGCTTCCTCTACCCACTCTGTTACGCTAATGCCTGACTTAGCACTGAAACTTGGACATTTGCGGTCACGGGGGACAAAGACCAACCTCTCAGAGCCAAGGGCCTGACCACCATCATTCACTCGGGATCCTGTCGCATTAGGACCCTCAGCTGGAGTGGCTGCTAGAGGGTCTGCCGGAGGCGGGAGGTCACTAGAGCGGCCTGAGTCAGGCTGGGGAGTTGCTGTTCGTTCAAGCCTCAGCCGCTCATTCTCAGCTTTAAGCTGTGCCACCAGGTCCCTGAGTTCCTGTAAGTCTTCCTCCATGACCAAAAAGTAAGGGATTTAACTTACGCTCACTGCAGCTAGAAGCGGTCCTGCAAACCTTGTACTGGAGGAGCCGCCCTCTAGACGGCGAACTTCAATTCTGGGAAAGGCCACTGCTGCTTTGTTTCTAAAGAAAACTTAAAGGCACATCCACCATTCATACACAGAAGAAAAGGGAAAAGTATTCCATACATACACAAATAAGACCAGGTGCGTCCTAACAATACCACAAAAATGGGAACCACGTCTTAGTACCTTGATGTATCCTGCCGACTGCTACGCCAAAATGTGGCAGAGCTGAGGGGTTATTGATTCTAGACGACTACGCCATCTAGGGGATTGCGCCCCAAGAAGTTTAGTTTTAAAGGGGTGGTTACTCTCAACCAATGACACAGGTTCGCATGTACATCAAGAGACTGGAGACGTGATTTACAAAAAAAATACAAAGTCTTTTTATTAAGAGTTTGACAAAGTACTAACAGAGTGATCACTCCTTAAAACACAAGCGGATATGAGCAGTTATAAGATGTTATAAGATGTGTGGACCATGGGGGCGCAGGGCCCGGAGAGACTACTCAACTGGATAGTGTGGGGAGAAACAGGGCTGTAGCTTACCACGGCAGGGGTAGACTGAAGAGGAGGGGGACGGGTCCAAAACCACACCACACGTTAACACAGCAAGATCAAAATACAAAAGAAAAAAAGCAAAACCCTGGATGTGTACAAAATAGAAGACCAGTGAGGAAAGGGCTCCACCACCGACCCACTGCTCGAGGTCAAACAGCTCCTGTCTTCCACACACACCAAGGGAGAGAGAAAGAGAAGGGCAACAATGTTTAGTGAGGGCAGGAAGGTCACAAAATGGCTAGTTGGACATAGCATACAACAATGTGTAGGACACTTAGCTTTTATGCACACAGAGCCCTGGGCCTTCCACTTAGTACTAGGCGGGAGGTCCCTGCATACTGCCCCAATGGTCCACTGCAAGACACAATCACAAGATTCCAAGGCCCACGCACACACACATGCACATGCACCCTAAACCGCAGACGAACACACACAAGCATGCACCTCCCGCAGACGAACACACACAAGCATGCACCTCAACCGCAGACGCACACACACACTCACACACTCACAAGCACCCCAACCACAGCCACAAACACACGCGCACACACACACAAGCACATAGTCAACTCTCCTATTTAGGAGTGAAATGAAAAAAAGAAAATAAACAAACAAAAACACACAGCGTGAAGACAATGGACACAAAAGTAAGGCTAAACCATATAGCAACAGGCGGTGGTGATAGAGGCGAGTACAGTCTAGCCCAGTATCATTTGGACACGTTAGAACATGCAGTCATAACACATAGAATACACAGTATACTGTACAGCAAGCGGCTTCCCAGGTGGCACGGCCGGGGGGGAAGCTACCTGACTGGACAGCAAAGGTTAGCCTACGGTAGAATTTATGTGGAAACAAAGCAGCAGTGGCGAGGCTTATGTGCAGCCACAATCTGGAGCACCGCACAGGCTTCAGTTAAACTTCACCGTCTGAAATCACAGAGGAGAATTAATACAAGCCAAATACCTCTAAATGCAGAAACTGAAATTAAGAGTAGGCTACATACCTGGAAGCACAGCTAATCCAAGAACATGACAGGAAGGGCTACCGAACAGTGCTAAAACCAGACAACAGGCAAACAAGGCAGATTAAACCCCCCGGAGATAATCAACGGGGTATAAAAAACGTCCGACATAAATTAGGAAGATCGGTATACCTTAATGACACGATTCCAGTGAATAAACGCTCAAGGCTGGACGTGCAAACAGTCCACTGCCAAGCGAGGATGCGCTCTAAAGCAAGGAAGCATAAACTAATGATGCGGTCGCACAAAAGCATAAACAGGTGTCACGACCGCATCAAACCGCGTGTGACTTTAAGAGAAAGCTTACCTTGTAGTAGAACGATGCAAGAGACCCAAGCAGTAAACCTAGCTCCAGTAAGGCCAAACCAAACTGCCCGCAAGCCACCCAAACACGGAAGCTAGCTCCTCCAGCGACAATGGGAGAACGGAAGACGCACGGTCAGCTGATATCTAGCCGTATAAATATACTCAATGTAGGGGCCGCCCCCTTCATTAACGTACCCACCTCCAATCTGGCAGCTGCCAGAGGGAAACAGGGAAAGCACAAGCTACCCTGCTACACCAGCACTATATATAGTAAGTGCCAGTTGAACTTCGACAAGGTCCATATTAGTCTGCAAACATTAAAAAGAAGATCCAGAGGGAGAGAGAGAAACTAACACTATTCTTGTAACGTTAATGTTTTTAATATTTTTACTTTTTCGAATTAATCACAATGATTAACATGTTAATTTTGACAGCAGTAGTTTTAACCTCCACACCGTGCTAGCGGATTTGTCTGAAGTTGGAGGGTGGAGATTTGTGTGTGTGTGTGTGTGTGTGTGTGTGTGTGCGTGTGTGTGTGTGTGCGTGGGGTGATGGAGCTTCAGGTCATTAAATGATGCGAACAGAGGACAGGATTGGGACACGGTTGGCACGGCGACGGCACCTCGTCGCCGGAGCGATGTATTACCCTTGTGCGCTGGGTTCTTGAAACATGTCTTTAATGTCTCTCCTTATGGATCAAATAAATCATCTATGGATGGAGGGAGACATCTCAGAGAAGGAAGAGAGAGGGACAAAGAGAGAGTGAGAGAGAGAAAGAGAGGGGAGGACTGGGGACAAGGCTGGCTGAGGTAGAGAAAAAGAGAGAGATAGAGGCAGAAAAAAGAGAGAAAGAAAGAAAGAAAGAAAGAAAGAAAGAGAGAAAGAGAGAGATTAAGTGTAAGGCAGCTACTGTATATGTAAATAGAGAATGAAGAATGGAAGCAATAAAGACAAAAGACACAAAGCTGTGTGTGAAAGAGACAGAGAGATGGAGAGAGAGAGGAAGACTCTTGAAGCCTAAAAATAAGAGAATTCACTGAATAGAATATGGAAACAAAGGATGAAGAACAAAAGGTAAGAAACTCAAAGAAAGAGAAAAGGAACAACTGACCATCTGAATGTGCCACTGAGGGAGAGGTGAAGAAAGAGAGGAATAAAGAGCTTGAGGAGGAGTGTGAGAGAGAGAGAGAGAGAGAGAGAGAGAGAGAAAGAGAGAGAGAGGGGGAAAGAGATGCGGGCCAGGGTGGAGGGATGTGAGGGGAGAAGGTGGCAGGTGGCGGGGCGAAGCCACTGAGCTGTCAGGATAATTAATGTTTGTCTTCCTCCAGGGGCTGGCCCACTGGGACACTGAGATTTATCAGCCTCTGTGCACACACACACACACACACACACCACACACACACACACACACACACACCACACACACACACACACACACACACACACACACACACACACACACACACACACAAAGCTCTACTTCCACATGTATACACACATACACACACACACGCACACACACACACACACACACACAAACACAGAGCTCTACTTCCACATGTACACACACACACAGACACACAGACACACACACACACACACACACACACACACACACACACAACAGAGCGCCCCAGAAAGGTGGCACAGACACACAATCCCTTAAGAGAAAAATAAGGCGATATCTAGACCCTTTAAGAGTTCCTCGGCTCATCTTGGGAGTAAAGGTTCTGCACTGAGAGGTCTTGGAGGCACAATCAGAACAAGAGGAACACTAAAAGGTTCTAGCATTGCACCCTTTAGGCTTCTGTTTAGAATGCTGAAATGTAAGGTTGTACATGTATGTTGAGGAAGCCATTGCCACTGTAATATTGCTTACTGTAATATGCTCAGGTCCAAATGACTTTAACCAAAGATCCTTGATTACTGCACCTCTCACTCCGCTTTAACACTAGAGTGATTGTGGTGATTGGGGTGATTGGGGCTAACAGTAATATCTATAGATTAGATTAGGTTTATAGTGTTAGTCATGGAAATTCATATTTCTACAGTTTCTCCACTTACATAAGTCAAGAAATCAAGGATTTTAAAGAAAATATTTATACAAGTTATATCAAAGTGTACTAATAATAAATGACATTGCTCTAAAAATCCTTCACTTCTCAACTGAAGGCTACCCAGGAGGGAGTCCGATCACACACAGACACACACACACACACACACACACACACAGCGTGTCGTCTCCTGATAGCCCAACTGAGCTTCACTTAATGCAGCATCATCTCCACTGTCACCTACATTTAAACAAGCATGCAAACTCCAGCTGCCACATACAGACACACACACACACACCCACACACACACACACACACACACACACAGAGACTCCTGCTGTTCCACACAAGGCCTACTGTGGATCTCTGCCTAGCAGTGGAAGCATTGCATTAAGTTTGAGAAGACTTCCACATTTAATGTTTCATAACGGGGCATATTACAAACTAGACAGAGAGTAATGCCAAAACCAATACACTATTAACATGTTGATCTCTTGAAACTTGAAAATAAGATGAATGTTGCATACTCTGGCTCCAAATGTATATTTAGTATTGGAGAGTATTAGGAAAGGCCTTTTTCAGATCAAATTTTCAAATAAGGCCACAATTGACATTTTCATGGGGCGTTTTGCAAATTGGTGTTGCAATGTTGATTGTGAAAAAAACATGAAAGACAGGTAAGAACATCAGAATTTGATAAAAAAAAACAAAGAAACAGACATCATGAAGACAGCTGGTGAAAGAGCTGGTTTAGGAAAAAAAATAAATCAAACGAACTTCAAAACATGATTGATATAATCAATACTACACAGAATAGTAAACACAGCTCTACATGTTAACATGACAAAATAATATGACATACCATGAATGTAGGCAACTTTTCCTACATCCATCAGATCGTTCACATCAGGGTCAGACCAGGGCTAGAGCTCTGCCAGATCTGGGCCAGTCTCTGCACTCTTAAAAACGAATGTGTTAAAAACAACACAACTTGCATTGTTTTTAACACATCTCTGTATCCAGACAGGGACAACACAGTTTGTGTTGTTTCCTGTTATATTCTGCTCCTTTCTAACTCACTCGGGCTACAGAATATCTGATTTTGGCCCAACTGAGCAACACTTTATTAGTTTGCTGGGACACGTATAAATTTAGTGCATCAGGTGTCACACTGACAACAGGTCTGTGGGACAATAGTTCATATTGTTACATTTCCTGTTTCATTTGTTACACAATATGTGTTGAAAATAACACAACTTGCATTGAAAACAACACAACTTGCAATGTTTTTTTAAACACATCTTTGTGTGCAGATAGGGACAACACATTCGTTTTAAGAGTGTGCCACTGTCTGACACACTTAACTTCTGCCTTTGTGTGCCCCCAAACTACAGTAGGTCCCAGGATGCCTTGTGAGGCAGGCTGGGATGTGTGAGGGGGAGATATTGGATGGCCTTCCAAGTTCATGGCACAACACAGGTGCAATAGCCTGCCAGTGCAATATACAACACACACACACACACACACACACACACACACACACACACACACACACATAAATAAAGGTGAAATTGCAATACACACACACACACACACAGGTGCAATAACCTACCGGTGCAATTCACAGCCCACTTGGCTTCCACCAGGGACCCTGGCTGGCCCAAACCCATCTCTCATGCTCGACAACAGCGGCTCGCTTTCCTGATGCCATGAAATATGACAGCTGTTGTTGGGACCATGCAACCCAACAGCCTCACACTGCCCATAGTCTACGAGGAATTTTAAAAGTTTCTTTTGGAGGCTTTTTAAGGCCTTTTTATTTAATTTGATAACAGAGAGATGGTAGGTGAACTTGCAGACGTTTGCGGCAAAACTGAGAGCGAACGATAAACAATCTGGACACATTTTGCTCTGATGCTGCGGCTATGCTGAGACATCCCCTGCAAGGCGCACTGTCTGACACACACACACAAACACACACACACACACACACACACACACACACTCACGAGGAGCCTCGGGCGCTTTTATGGCATGCAAACTTGAGGTCAATCTGGCAGCGTAAGCATCACTCAGGATGTGTTCGTCTGGAAAATAAACAGAAGAGGTCTTCAGGCTGGCAGTGAAGAGGTCGCAGATATCCTGATAGTACATAAAAAAAGCTACACTCACTTGAGAGACCCAAACTAGCATTTGATCTTCAGCCACAAGTCTTTTAAGTTTCAATCATCCCCAGGACATGCATTCCAAACCCCCCCACAGCCTACATTTAGATATGAAAACCCCTCACCCTTTAGAAAATAAATAAATAAATAAATAAATAAATAAATAAATAAATAAATAAATAAATAAATAAATAAATAAATAACACTCTGAAGTTGTGGGGTGTGTGAATTATTCAGCAGTGACGCAAACAGACGTGCCTGAGTTTAGCATGAATGATTAAACATTGTCTAACCCAGAAACTGCCAATGACAGGAGGAGGGCGAGGGGGAGGGGGAGGAAGAAAAGACCCACTAAAGTAAAACTGCACCCAAGTTCAGATGGTGAAGCACAGGTGCTGCCAGACGTTTGGGGGGTGGGGGGCAAAATCAACCCCCCCCCCCTACACCCCCGGTACTCCACAATCAAAGACAAAAGAGCGTGAAAACAACAAATCAAAGAAGACCCTGAATTCAAAGAAGACTGCTTTACCACCATTTCAATCAATATTATGAATAAAACAGGCAAGATTGGTTGGCATGGGATGATTGGTTGGCTCATTATAACTTTTTTTATTTTTAGCATTGCATTGCAACAGTTTCTGCATATACCAGATCAGTTTTTATCTTCACTTAACGGTCGAGGAGGTTGATATGTGCAACGTGTTGATCAGTAGTTTCACAGAAGCCTAATTTCCCCCAATCTCATCTTGTCACTTTGAAATGTAGGCGTTGAAGCAGGGAATTGGACTCCCGTCATGGCAGACGTGCCCACCAGCGCAGAAGAGGCACGATTGGATCACGTTGTTAGCAATTTAGACCCAGAATGTCACTGTGATTAGGTGGTAGCACAGCCATCATGGCAGAATAAGGGAATATTGGCTATATTTTTACGAAACAGACGTACCACGCTGCATCGTTTTCAATGATAGGTTTGATGAGAAGGTGCTTTGTCTCGTGCAAACGGTGACATTATATTACGAGTATCGGACGACTGAAAATACACATAGCTACGATGAAATGATGTTTAGCAAATGGTTGACAGAAAAAATGTGAAAAACTTATCACCCAGTTTCTGTCAGTAGCAAATCATTAAAATATCTTTCGGTTGTGTAAACAATGAGTGGAGCTGAGTGTGTGTATGTTTGTGTGTGTGTGAGAGAGAGAGTTAGTGTGTGTGTGTGTGTGTGTGTGTGTGTGTGAGAGAGAGAGAGTTAGTGTGTGTGTGTGTGTGTGTGTGTGTGTGTGTGTGAGAGAGAGTTAGTGTGTGTGTGTATGTGTGTGTGTGTGCGTGTGTGTGTGTGTGTGTGTGTGTGTGTGTGAGAGAGAGTTAGTTAGTGTGTGTGTGTGTGTGTGTGTGTGTAATAACTGCCTGCACAGATGGATCTTGAGTGAGGGTGCAGGAGTCATAGAGAGCCCTGATGTTAAACGAGTGTCTCTTGCGGTCTCTGTGCGTTTCAAACTTGGTCGGTC
>NW_027468640.1:12763139-12833139 GCF_046254945.1 Alosa pseudoharengus
TAATGGACAAACAATTGCACAGGTGATCATCAGTGTGTGTGTTTGTGTGTGTCTGTTTGTGTGTGTGTGTGTGTGCGTGTGTTTGTGTAGGTGTGTATGTGTGTGTGTGTGTCACAAATAGACAGAAAGTGGGAGGCCCCTGTTTGTCTATTAGACCTTGAGGTCCGAATGAAACCTGTTTGCAGTGAATTGCTTGCGATGACATTGTAAAGATGTTAGGGAATAGCTACCTGGCAAAAATATGAACTTGAACTAGAGTACAGTTTCGGAAGATGTCACTAGACCTTTTATACAGGAAACCCTTACATACTGACCATTCAATACATTTGCCTTGACACCAGACACAGCCGAATTAACTCAGCCAAACAACTGCATGTACTGTATAATGGAGGAGAGAGTATGGAGACTTCCACTGAAATAGTCCTTCAGCACTCAGAGTCAGATGCTTAGCCCTGAAGAAGGCCAGTTTGGTAGAAACAGGTTGGCTTTTTAAACACACACTTCCTCATCCTCACCCAGTTTGGAGTGCCTGGATTGCTCGTGGAATAATTAATTCCCCCCTTTTTTCCCCCAGGAGCACCCAACATACGATTTGGTTATTTCATATATTCAGAGCTACCAGCCCTCTGTTTTCAACACTCAGAGTTATATGTTGAGGGTAAGTTCTACCTTCATCTATCAAGCAAAGCAACAGTGAAGCTGTAATGCTGGGCAAGGTCATACCAACTGGCACTGAAAGTGTTGACGGCATGGGGTGGTATACAGAAGAAAAGAAACAATCAATCTTGAGATGAGTAGAAACAACAACAACAACAACAACAACAAAAACAACAACACAGGCACATCCGAACAACAAATCTTTTTGTAGGATTTTGTAGAACGTTGTAGATCAAAGTTGTTTACATGCATCTCTGTAAGTATACTTTCTTGTTGTGTATTGTTAACTGTACATCAGGGCGTACAAATGTGGGTGTTGTAAGGCAGCTGTTATTAGCTGTAGGATTTGTTTTTCATTTGTCTTTCATTTCTTTTTTTAGAGGGGGTCTGACCTTTGCTTCGACTGCATAATATCTACAACAAGCATAATGTTCTTCATAGGAAACAAAACTAGAATTATAATCATGGCGTCGAAGTCGAAAAGCAAACAGACCTGACATTTAGAGTCAGCATTGCTTTTTTCCACCTGGTAAATATTAGCTCTGGGGAAATAATAGTACAAGCATAGCTGCCTTTTTAATGCTCACACACACACACACACACACACAAGCTTCAGAGTGATGATGTGTAAGGTATGAGCAATGGAGGTCTGTGTACACAAAAGTTTGTGATCCATTTTCTTTTTACTTTAAGGATTTCTGGGTAATTTATACATGGATCCATATGGGCAAACACACAGTGCATGTATTTGTATTTAAATGGATGTCTTAATCTTACTTTTTGTACTTCCTTTAAATTATATATGTATCTTTTCAATAAGGTGATTATAATCAGGCATAGAACGGGAGGTTTGAGGGACAGCATTAGCATTAGCAATGAGATTTAGTACAGACACTATATTATATGATGTCATAATCATATTAGTGAATCTCACATGGATGTTGTTGGATGTAAAAGCTGTATTCATGACCTTCATCAGATAGGACTTCATTGGTTACTGTGTGTGTGAGTGGGGGGAGTGGTGGTGGTGGTGGTGGGGGGGGGGGGGGGGTGGCTTGTTGCAGCACTGTCTCCATCCACCCATAGATGGCACTGTTTCCTCACGAAAGAAACTCTGAACAGGAGCTGGAGGATTGCTTGGAGACGACGGCAGCAGCGGTTCATTCTCACCCCCCCCACACACACACCCAACACACACACACACACACACACACGCACGCTGGGAGCCTGGTGAGGAGTGGCAACGCGATGGCTTGAAGCGATCTGCATGGCTTTAGCGTGCCGGCCGGATCTTTGCTCTGCTGATCTGTGGGCTCGCGTCGGGGCTCAGCGAGTTGAAATAACATCACAGTCAAGACCTCCACCTTCCCTCACTTCTCCTCCCTCTCTTCCTCCCTCCCCCCTCTTCTCTCTCCCTCTCTCTCTCTCTCTCTCTCTTGGGATGTGGTATGTTGAATTTGTTTTCAATCTTTTAGCAGGCATTTTCACCCAACGGCAGCGCTCCTCTCAGCGTTACTGTAAGCTGATTGGTGCCTTGACACGCTCCCAGTACACAAGTACAACAACACTGTGTTCTTCATTGGAGAAAGAGGGACTGCTTTTCCCCAAACACACAGGGTTGTTGGTTAGTTTACATTAGTGCCATTTTGTTTGTTTTTGATTGTTTACCTTTGTGGGAAGGGGGGGACAATGGTTGAAAATATTTCAGCATCCTTCGCAGTGTGTGTGTGTGTGTTTGTTTGTGTGTGTGTGTGTTTGTGTGTGTGTGTGTGTGTGTGTGTGTGTTTATGTTTGTGTTTAGGTGTGTGTGTGTGTGTGTGTGTGTGTGTGTGTGTGTGTGTGCGTGTGTGTGGAGGGGGTCAAATAGTTGAACAGCAGGGCACAGTCAGGAGTAGACTCGGTAGCATGGTATTGACTGCATCATCACAGAAAAACAACAAAATGTGAATGTGTGTGCGTGTGTATGCACAGGAATGAAATGTATGGCTGTAAGCTACACACACACACACACACACACACACACACAGAGTACTATATTTACAGTACCATGAAATATGTTCCAGCGTTGCAGATGTGCTCTTTGAAGGCTGTGAATGAGACGAGTTCTGCCACAGAGTCACAGAGAAAAGTTGATCTGAGTCATCTTCCTCTACTGGGGAACAAGCCACAGATGCAGACACATGGCACAAGCACACACACACACACACACACACACACACGTCACAAGCAAACGTACACACAAACACACATCACACACACACACACACTTACACACACACACCGCATCAGGGCCATATAGCAGTATGGCCTTGAGTCATCTTCAGCTCTTAGAGGACGGTGGCAGTGTTTTCCCGGGAAAATTATTTCCCGGAGCGGAGAGCACTCTCATAGTCTACGCAAGCTACGCAGACGTTGCGCCCTAATCTAAAATGTATGACATGAAACTTGTGTTTGCATTGTGCTACATTTTGCTAGTTAAATGTGCGTCTAACCCACCTTGTGTAGCTGGGTGTGTTCGGATAGCTTGAGTAGACTATGAATCAGGCATAAGTTTGAACCAAAAAAATAAATGTATTTTAATTTAATCTTTTTATATCTTCAAACCCAACATGCTAAATTCTGAACAAGGTCATCAGACCTCTGTACTTCATTCATGTCTGAAAAGTGACAGCGAACATGGACATTGATTATAGGATTGTTGTTTTGATGTTTTGAAGCTTTTGAATTGACAATTTTCTTCTTCATCCTATATTTTATTAACTGTTTTTTACAACAGGTTGAAACCATAGGGCTTTTGACCAGCTCATTTGAACCTCAGACCTTCCCTGGTAATTATTCAAGGACATAATAATCAAAATCAAAGTCTACATGAGATTATAGTGCAAGCTACAGTATTTAAACTACAGGGCAATTCCACAGAAAATTGACTTTTTGTCACATCCATAACGCCAGTGAAATGCCTTGGCATTTGTATGATGTGAATGATAACATTCATTTTTTGTGCATTTTTTCTCATGTACATTCTTCAGCCAAAAGTAGCAAATGCTCAAATTTTATGTAATCATTCACATCATACCATACCATCACATTTTATTGGCGTTATGGATGTTACAAAAAAGTAATTTTCCATGGAATTGCCCTACAGTAAAAAGGAGAATCACATAAATTGACAACGCAAAACACGTATGGGTAAAATTTTTGAGTGTCTCCCAGTCCTCCATTGTGCACTGCGTGCATTGGACTTTGTTTTTGTTTTGCAAAGCATTGACACTCAATCTCCCTCACAGCACAGGAGATGAGAGAGAGAGAAAAAAAAAACACACTGCCAAAGTCTGCCGATTCTCATAGGCACCAAGCAATATGGAATGAGGTGTTGATTTTTATTGAATAAAAGGAAGCGAAAGAAACAGAGAGAGAAAGAGCGAACGAGAGAATCGACCGTGCCACGTCCTCTCCTGCTAATATCTCTTCCCTTTTCATTTTCTCTCGGGGTGACATCACAACCTCATTGGCGACAGGAGTCAGCTGTACTCAATCATCCGATCCATCACGGGCGTGATTGGACCGAAGGCCTGCACACAAACGGTTGATTCAAGAGGGCTTTAAAAGCTCATAAAAAGAGCTGAAAATTGAACGAGAGAGGAGAGAGAGAGAGAGAGAGAGTGAGAAGGAGAAGAGAGGACATTCAACAAGTACCTGCCCTTGGGTAAGTATGATGGAAATACTTCATTGCACTAGTTGCTTTTCTGCAAGGAGAGCTATGAGGTTTCTCTATAACAGAACCAGTATGAAAGAGTTGGATTGAGGTCTAGTTAAAGACAGAGAGAGAGAGAGAGAGAGAGAGAGAGAGAGAGAGAGAGAGAGAGAGAGAGAGAGATCATCAAATCTCTCACTCGCCTCCCTTTCTGGCAGCTTCCATACCATACTTGCGGATGCATCAAGAGGCTCTTAAGCGGTTGGCCAATAGCATCCACACAGCGGCCAGCCCAGCAGCTGGGCCGACTCACCCTGGTGACATGGCTATCACCCCAGTCGTCTGTGTTGACTGAGCGACGCGACCCTTGACCGGCGATGCCTGGCAGTCGTGAGGAGCCATCTGTGCACTACAGCACTTCGCCACGACAACGACGGGTACACATCGCGTCACTCGCACATGGATGAGAGGTGGGCAAACAAGGCCATGGTCAAAGTGACACAAACGTACCTACAAAGCACACACACATACACACACACACACACCACACACACACACACCACACACACACCACACACACACACACACACCACACACACACATACACACACACACACACCACACACACACACACACACACACACACCACACACACACACACACACACACACACACACACATACACACACACACACACACACACACACACACACCCCACACACATACACACACACACACACACACACACACACACCACACACACACACACACACACACCACACACACACACACCACACACATACACACACACACACACATACACACACACACACACACACACACACACACACACACACACACATACACACACACACACACACACACACCACACACACACACCACACACACACATACACACACACACACACCACACACACACACACACACACACACACCACACACACCACACACACACACACACACACACACACACACACACACACACATACACACACACACACACACCACACACACACACACACACCACACACACACACACACACACCACACATACACACACACACACACACACCCCACACACACACACACACACCACACACACACACACACACACACACACACCACACACACACACACACACCACACACACACCGCACATGAGGTGACCTTGAAAAGGAGAGTTAGGACAGAAACACCTTGCTACACATGTACTGTACTGTATAATGTATTATTTTCTACAAAGGTGACATTACCCCCTCCCCCTGCTCTCTCTCTATCTGCCTCTCTTTCTATAGCTCTTTCTCTGACACACATACACACACACACACACACCTTAGATAGGAAAGCTATGACTGAAGGTCAGGTTAGGACAAGCAGCAGGACATAAACTTCTACAAACACACAAAGACACACAAAGACAGACACACACAGATAAACATGTCCAGACACAACCTGTTTACAACTGTGCACATTCTAACAGAGGCTAAACACTTTGAAACAAACAGCTCTCTATCTATCTCTCTCACTCACTCACCTAAAAGCTCACCTGTGAATCACCAGGCCTTTTGTTTGTCTAAGATAGGTACCACAATACGAGGGAAACAGAAAATCATATAAGTATAAGGTAACACTTTATAATAACTACACACAATTCATCATTTATTAAGCCTTTGTTACTTATTAGTTAATGGTTTGTTCATCATTAGTAATTTCTAATTTATCATCAGTAAAGCATTTGTTCACACAGTTATAAATAGTTTGTTCATAGTAAATAAGCCTATATCTAAAATATGTTTATACATTAT
Organism: Alosa pseudoharengus; assembly: GCF_046254945.1. NCBI lineage: Eukaryota > Metazoa > Chordata > Actinopteri > Clupeiformes > Clupeidae > Alosa > Alosa pseudoharengus. Next base: position 12,769,317 of record NW_027468640.1, read on the forward strand.
TGTTAATACTTAATAAATGATGCAATAATATGTTTTTGATTAAGTAATATTTCCATTATTTAACAGTTGTAACATACACATGCACGAATTATTAGTTAGGGTGAGGATACATATTTTATAAACCACTTCCTAATACTATAATTCATAATTAACTCAGGAGTTACAAGTGGTTAGTTAATGATATTTTGTGAGCTCATCTAAAGTGAGGACTTTTTATGCCTTGCAACACATTTACAAATGAGTTATAAAGTTTACACATGCATTTATTAATTTAGCCGACTCTTTCACCCAAAGCGACACATGTCAATGAAATTAAAGGGCAAGGCCACATTGGTGGACGCTGGGGTTTGAACCCCCAACTTTATGGATTACTGCATGTTAACCCAGCTCCCTATCCACTACCCTACCTCTGCCCAGTGGTATTACAACAGTCAATTCAAAAATATAATATAGATATGCGTGTTTTCTATGAACAAACCATTTTTAACTGTGTGTAAACATGATTTACAGATGAGAATTAATGTAGGAATAATGCTTTACAAACGAAGAATACAGCATTTAATAATACTTTACAGATGTTTAATAACAGTGTGTAGTAGAAGAAAACAGAAACTCTTGCATAGTTGTAGGGGTTTCTGTCTGGGCCTGTCTAGCATGCAATAGCCTGAAAAGTTGGGGGTTCGATTCCCAGCTTTCATTGTTATGTCAATGGCCTTCAATTTAATTGACATGTGCTAAATGAATGAATGTGAATGTAATCTTTACAACTCATTTGAAAATGTGTTGCAAGGCATAGAAAGTCCTCACTTTAGATAAGCTCACAAAATATCATTAACTAACCACTTGTAACTCCTGAGTTAATCATGAATTATAGTATTAGGAAGTGGTTTATAAAATATGTATCCTCAATGCTTTACAAATGATGAACAAAGCATTTTGTAATAGTTTGCAACTGGTTTATAATAAGAAAATGATTTCATTATAAGTGGTTGTTTCATTACTTATTAAGTATAAATCATGTACTTACAAACATATTTTTGGATAGGCTTATTTACTATGAACAAACCATTTATAATTGTGTGAACAAATGCTTTACTGATGATAAATTTTGTATGAACAAGAAACTACTAATGATGAACAAACCATTAACTAATAAGTAACAAAGGCTTAATAAATGATGAATTGTGTGTAGTTATTATAAAGTGTTACCAAGTATAAGTATAAGTATATATACTCTTTTGATCCCGTGAGGGAAATTTGGTCTCTGCATTTAACCCAATCGGTGAATTAGTGAAACACAGCACACAGTGAACATACAGTGAGGTGAAGCACACACTAATCCCGGCGCAGTGAGCTGCCTGCAACCACAGCAGCGCTCGGGGAGCAGTGAGGGGTTAGGTGCCTTGCTCAAGGGCACTTCAGACGCGGCCCACTGGTCGGGGCTCGAACCGGCAACCCTCCGGTTACAAGTCCAGAGTGCTAAACAGTGGGTCACGGCTGCCCCATTTTATAATATAGCATTTTATCATTGGGGGCAGCCGTGGCCTACTGGTGATGAGACCAAATTTCCCTCACAGGATCAAAAGAGTATATATACTTATACTTATACTCACTCACTCACACATACACACACAAATGAATATGTGCTTTTTCTAACAGAGGCTAAACATATCTAAAAATGCAAAGATGGAGTGAGAAAGAACGAGAGACAGAAAGACCTTCTCTCTGTTTATCAGGAGAGGGTTATACAGGGATGAAGATGTCGATTTAGATTCAGCCTACAAACTCTTTAAAGTGACTTCCTTTACTGTACAGGTCGTGGTTTGTGTGTTCTGTAATCTGATGATCGTTCACCTGGGCTGAAGCTTCAGTGGAGGTTCAGAACCAGAGACACTGGGGGTTGGAGGGGTGGACTGGAGTCTGGAGTGACACCTACACCCTTTGTAGTTGTCACCATCTAGTGGGGTCACCATGACAACAATGACCAAAGGGGGGGTAAGAGCTGAAGTGAGGTAAATGAGAGGGGTTGGGGTGTATTAGTGTGTGTATGTGTGTGTGTGTGTGTGTGTGTGTGTGTCTGTGATGTGAGTGTGATGTGTGTGTGTGAGGTGTGGGACCTCATCTCCCATCATCATCGCCTGGGGGGGTCAGTAATGGTGAGAGTCTCCACCCCCCTGAAATTAGGACGGCTCTGACAGTCATAAATCACTTGGGCCAACGGTCACCGTGGCAATAAACGAAGGTCGTCACATAATCACATTCTCTCTTTTCTTTTTGGGGGGTCTGTCTCTCTCTCTCACTCTCTCACTCCCTGGTGCATTTCTCTACAACTGTTCCTTACACAAAGGAAAGGTTTCATCAAGTGCTGTCTTCAGGCGACATGGCTTCTTTCTCCGGGATTGAACTGAATGGCTTCTTCAGCACTTGCCATTTCAAACACACACAACACACATGCACACACACACACACACACACACACACACACACACACACACACACACACACAAGCCTCTGCACCAAATGCTTGCAATTAGATTTGGACTATTTCTTATTTTTTGTATTTGTATTTATACAAATACAAAAAATATTTTTATTGGAGAGGGTTTATATTTAACAGGGACACTTTGCAATAAATGGTAATAACCATTACCAATCTGCACCCATTACTGTATGTGACTGTGGCTTAAAACAAAACAACCTTGCTCTGCAATTTCCTTCTTGTCGAGAGGAATGAGCATATTGCACAAAGAGTCTGCAAGCTATATGATTTTCTGTTTCCCACGTATTGTGCTGCCTATCTTAGACAAACAAAAGGCCTGGTGATTCACAGGTGAGCTTTTATGTGCGCTGTCAGTATTCTCAGTAAAGCCAAAGACACAGTCTTCCTCAACAACACAACCAACTAAGGATTCATGTATCTGTGTGATCTTTCTCATAGCGCTTTAGCATATGGCTCGTTAGGGAGGGATGAGATGTTAAGAAATATTTTCACATCAGTAGTCACACAACGAACACACCCTAATGCAGCGATGAGCATAAAAGGTGATGTAAATGTATGCGTGGATGCAACAAATCTCAACATGAATAATTCAAACATTAATGACATGAATTGTGAAGTAGAACAAAAAAACCTTCAACACCAATATAATTTTACATTTGCAAATACTATAAATAATGTGTTTTAGAAAAGGTTTCCTTACATCCATGCTGTAATCCATTAGTACCAGTATTATGACATGTATCTCACTAATGAGCAAAGGTGAGGTCATACCTCACATCAAGATGAACCATGATTCCTGTCGGGTTAACATACTGTGTTGAAACTAGAGCACTTCTATGGTCATACCTCACATCAAGATGAACCATGATTCCTGTCGGGTTAACATACTGTGTTGAAACTAGAGCACTTCTATGGTCATACCTCACATCAAGATGAACCATGATTCCTGTAGGGTTAACACACTGTGTTGAAATTAGAGCACTTCTATGTGCACACATGACATGTAGCTGTGGTCTCTAATTAAGCAAATCTAAATTAAACTAAAAATCTTAACATTGAGGTCATCTGTAATCTAACTGCCTATGTGATTATCTGCCAATGTCAAAGTCCTGTAATGTCTAGATTGTCATGGATGACATGTGTTCCCCTTCACCCTCTCACTCTCCTGCTGTTATGCTAAAGACAATGGAGGGTGGTCAACTGGACGTTTCCATGGAAACTCCTCAGCTAGTATGAGCTCTTCAGTTAATTTCCCAGCAGGGCCTGGGCTGTTTCTCTTTTTTTGCCTTTCTTAGAGAGGGTAGAGAGGTTGACGAGGTGAAAATCAGCTTACCAGAAGAGGGGTAATTGGGCAGACAGCCACGGGGGTGGTACTAGTGCTGGCCATGGGGGGAGTGGGGTGGGGTTGGCCTGTCCGTCTCCCTCTCTCTTTCTCTCCCTCTCTTTCCATCTCTCCCCATCTCTCTCTCCCTCTCTCCATCTCTCTCTCTCTTTCTATCTATCTCCTTTTTCCCCTCTCTCTCTCCCTCTCTCCCTCTCCCTTGCTCCATATCTCCATCTCTCTCTCTCTCCCTCTTTCCATCTCTCTCTCTCTATCTTTCTCTCTCCTCTTTTCCCTCTCTCTCCATCTCTCTTCATCTCGCCATCTCTCCGTCTCTCCCTTCATCGGTCTCCAAAGAGAACCTGGACATCATCTGCGCTGTGAGGCCTGCAAGGGAGTGGCCGCTCCTCTGTGCAGTAAAGTTCTTGCTGAATGCGCCTTTTAGAAGTCCGCCTGTGTCTTATTGTATGTCATCTTAAAGGCTTGTGGGAACTTGCTGCACATTTGAGTTGTCATAAAATGAATTGACATAACTCAGTGTTTAGATACTCCTGTAGCTGCACCGAAAATAAATAACCTATTGAATTCACTTAATTGTAATGTCGACAATATCAGTTGCACATAAGTGTGGTAAATCAATGCAGCATTTCTCTATCGGCTTACAAAATTGATTCATGCCTAGATGTGAAACACAACTAATTCAGATGAAATAGTTTAAATTAATTTCACATGAAATATACATCACTCCAACATTATAGTTTTATTTAGCTTGAGGCATGCACTGGGAGTTTGCATTTAGTTGCTGCAATGAATATTGCAGTGGCATTGCTAATACAAGATAAATGGTCGTGTCATTAGGCGGAGATCACACTGGCCAGCGGCAAGCGGCAGCGGCAAACGTAACGCAACGCTCAGACCATAATACGTTTTATCTCGTTCCTAAGCAACACAAACGGGTTGTCAATTGAATACGCTCGCGTTGCGCTTTGAAAGTTGAACCAAGTTCAACGCTCAGCTTGTTCAACGCTAGCGTTATGCCAGCGCTGCCACCGTTCTGCTGCCGAACCATAGAGAACAAACCTGCCGCTTGCCGCATGGTCAGTGTGATCCCCCGCCTTACTTCTTCAAAATACGTTGAGCCACGTAGTTGTAAGAATCACATGACACGGAATCACAGATACCTTGTGCATTCTCAATACCAAACGTCATGGTGGGAACAAAGCATGGTTCATCGGAAAGCATTACAAGAGATACAACCCACTGGTTGTGTGTGTGTGTGTGTGTGTGTGTAGGTAACATGTGCCCTTATGGATGTGTGTGTGTAGATAGATAGATAGATAGTAGATAGATGGTAACTTTGATAGCCCCTCTTTTCCCCTCTGTTACTTTAGATGAGATACATTTCCATTATGATGAAACATGAATTCATATATAGTGCAATTTCATTAGTGGTATAATGTTTTGAAATGATTGAATAAATCAACACAAACAAACCAGACGTCAAAGTAAAAAAAAAAAAAGCTTTGCAGAAGCACTTTTGACTGACTTTGCAGAAGTCAGTCAAAAGTGCTCTTAAAAAGATTTAAAGAACTAAGACATGTCTAGATATGCTGCTCATGACTGATTACTTACGATTATAGAATGTTAAGATATATGGTTAATGATAACTCAGATTAAATAACAAGGTATATTTGAGTTTAACTTTTTAATGGCAAATACCTGTTGTGAGATCATGATTGTAGCTAGTAACACAAATGAACCAATCAAAATGACTGATGATTGATTGTGTAAGGCCTAGGGAAACAGAAGGAAACAAACAAGGCCCTTCACACTCAGCTTCTGCTTCTAAAAGTCAATATCCTGCCCAGTTGATAAACTGTCAGCATGAAATACTAATCCACCATCAGAATGTGCATGCTACTTTCCTACAGTCTTTAGAAAAAATAAGAAAATTAATTAAAAAATTCAGGTCAAGGCAAACTTTTTGAAAATGGGAGCAGCATGGGTCTAGCATGTTCCTTTATCATTTTGTTTTGCACACGCGGCGATATTGATTTTCCTCCCACTCCTTCACCATTGCTATCAAAAGAATTCCAGATCCATGAATCTCAGTATAGTCTATTAACACTTTATTCTTTCTTTCTTTCTTTCGTTCTTTCTTTCTCTCTCTCCCTCCCTCCCTCCCTCCCTTTCTTTCTGCCTGTGGATAATTATGGGCAAACTATTGATGTTACTCCACTCACCACTTTTCGCACCTCCTATTAAAAAGGAGCATTTATTACTGTGCAGCGATTTCATCTTCGTTGCATAAATGCATTAAAAAAGAGCTCTGCCATTAGTAACCACTAGCAAGTCTATAATGGGTTTGAATGAGGAATAAGGCATATGCTAACCATTGATCTGCTTTTGGAACTGCAGAGGCACAATACAATTCGCCTGGATCTTTCACTCTGTGGATTTGTGCATCTCTCTCTCTACATATATATATATATATATATATATATATATATTAGTTTACCTGTTCCAAGACATCGAAGACACAACATACATGTCATATGTACATGTTAGTAATTATTATGACCGCCGCGCAGCGAAGCGGCGGTCATATAGGTTTAGTCAGATTTTTTTTTTTTTTTTTTTTTTTTTTTTTTCGCATGCCCAAATTTCTGTCAATGAGTCCCGGGACACTGAAAGACCGGGGTAGACGAAACTTGGTGGGCATGTAACCCCATATGGATAGCATGGAACCATCGTTTTTCGTTTTGATCTGTAGCCCCCCCGCTGGACTGCACCCCCCGAAAGGAGGGTAGGGCAGACACAGTTTTCTGTGAATATCTCGAGAACCGTAAGGTTTAGGAGGACCATTTTTTTTTTGGTAAGTTGATCTCAAGTGGCCATGTCAACCCATTCCATAACCACTCATTTCATGTATAGCGCCACCTAGTTAAACCCAAAAAAGTAAAAATGAGGTGTTGTAATCGCAGGTATCTGTGACCTAACATAGTCAAAACTGCACGAAATTGGAAGTGTAGGATCATTATGACACCCTCTGAATGCACGCCAAGTTTCGTGGAATTCCGTTCATGGGGGGCCACACAATAAATTCATTTATGTTACTATACACCAACTGGCCTGTAGGTGGCCGGAGACAGTTTTCTGTGAATATCTCGAGAACCATAGGGCCTAGGAGGTCCACCTTTTTTTTGTATGTTGATCTCAAGGGGCCATGTCAACCCATCCCATTACCACTTATTTCATGTATAGCGCCACCTAGTTAAAAATTAAAAAGCAAAAATTTAGGTGTTTTCATCACAATATCTCTGGCTGACATGGTCAAAACTGCACGAAATTGAAAGTGTAGGATCATTATGACACCCTCCGAATGCATGCCAAGTTTTGTGTACTTTCGTTCATGGGGGGCCTTACAATAAAATAATTTATGTGTACATTTAGTGACGTACACCAACAAGGATTCCCGGGACACTGAAAGACCGGGGTACACAAAACTTGGTGGGCATGTACCCCCACATGGATAGCATGGAACCGTCATTTTTCGTTTTGATCTGTAGCCCCCCCGCTGGACTGGACCCCCCGAAAGGAGGGTAGGCCAGACACAGTTCTCTGTGAATATCTTGAGAACTGTAGGGCCTAGGATGACCATTTTTTTTCCGTATATTTGCCTCCAGGGGTCATGTTAACCCATTTCATGTGCACACATGTGCACAAACAGATACACACGCACACACACACATTCACAGTAATCATACGAATGACATATACTCACACAGTAGACATATGTACGCTTCCATGCACAGGCACATACGCAGGCACACACACAAGCACGCACACACACACACACACACGCATAACATAAACATGTACATGCACACAATTCAAGAATTTCTCAGAATTATAAACAGGCAAGATGGAGGTGGGGTTGTATAAAATTAATTTTACATGTGAAATCTATGAACTAATCATGTTTTGGTACTTGTTGTCTAGCAGATATCAGTGAGAATTGAGTGTGGATAATGCAATTTAGTGAGACAGTTAGAATCATATAGGCCTTTCAGCGTGATTTATTTTTGTGGAAAAAATGTGCTGGACTGGGCGGCGGTCATATTTTGTACCGCTCTGCGGTACATCTAGTTAACTGGTACACTTAATGGGTTTATTCCACTGTATCAAAGAGTAACAAGGTTGTAGCAGCATCTTGACTGAGGCCTTGACTGGAGCTATGAATGGTTTGTATATCAAATCTATCATGACCAGATTTACCCCATCCAGCAGGTCACAGGTCAGCTCTTTGCCTCTGATGAAAATTTAGGAACATTGGCAAAGTTTTGTAAAAGCACTCAGTATTACAATGTAACAACTATATGTAGGTACCCACAAATACATAATGCAAGTACAATGATAGTACCTGATAGTACATGTTGTTACACAGGTTGTACCACTTTAATGACACATTAAAATAAAGTGTTACCGAATCAAGTATGCAGACTACAGGGAAAGATGGAAAACATCACAGGATGAAACATGATAAGATGAAAACAAAGTAGGGCTCTAATAGACTGCAAATCCATTTCTTGACTAGACAACACTGGACTTATAACCTGCCCCAAAAGGTCATACATGAGGACCTATTACAGCCAGTTGTCAATTTTTCTCTTATGCAGATAGCAAATGCTCAGTTAGCACCTTATGGCGTCCTTACATTGTACGATTTTGGTCTGTTTTCACAGTTGGCGACTAAATTTCCAAAGTCGGACAGATATCATGGGAGTTGTACTGGAATCGCGGCGCGCTCCCGTCAACTAGATCGTTAAGTGTAAGGTGCCAATCTTAGCGGTTTTAAGTCAGTCGAAGTCAGTCCTTTTCTAGTTTTGCCGTTACGACAATATCAAACATGTTTGATATTATCACAAGTCTTTCTAGTCGTGGCTCATGCAAAAAGTGACGTGAACTATAAAAACCAATAGTGACCTCTCTCCAACACCAAACAGGAAGGGGCAAAGTAGGCGACAGCTGTAGCCTATATGATTATTTGTTATTCATATAATATTTGTCATTTCTTATACATATTTAGTCGGCTCTTCCACGTGACAGAACAACTCTATATCGGTTAGGGATGTCACGCATGAAACAATGCTGCAGAAACACGAAAATACGACTTTGAGTTTAGTAGGCTATCATTTCAGTTCCTGTTTATCTATTGCACAATGGGTAATAATTTAAAGGAATCTAGTTGCAGTCTTGTAAATAGTGACCCTGCAAGATCCCAAGTCATTGCAAAATCTTCTAAAAATCTACTTGTCTTTAGATGTGTGAGGGTCTGAGACTGTAGTCTTTCAAACATCTTTTCCAAATCTTTGCAAATCTTTCCAAAGTCTGTCAGTGTAAGGAGGGCTTTAGCAAAAAAAAAATACTGCAGACACATTAACAAGGAAGATGCTATATTTTGGATGTGATGAGTTCCGTCATATGCTATGTCTGAAAAATGTTACAGTATGTGTTGCAAAAAGTTCTATAAGTGTAATCATTAACACACACACACAGCAAAAAGTTTTATAAGTGTAATCATTAACACACACACACACACACACACACGTACAGTACGTGCATACACACACACACACACACACACACACACACTGACGCCTGCACACAGATATTAAATATCACACACCAAAAAGTTTTATAAGTGTAATCATTAACACACACACACACACACACACACACACACACACACACACACGTCACACACATACACACACACATACAGTACGTGCATACACACACACACACACACACTGACGCCTGCACACAGATATTAAATCATATCTTTCAAGAGTGTTCTAAATTCTTGACTCAACCTTGCAAGATCGCCATGTCCTTCAAGCCCATAGCCCGGGTGATTTGATTGATTCAGGTAGACCACTGCCAACTCCTCATGGCATATTCTAGCTCCCCGGAGCACACACATTGATGGGAAGTGGGTCTTTTTCTGGACAGGGTTAAGACCGTAAACACACTAACAAAAAGCCACTTCGACTCTGTTTTCGCTGTGTCGAACGACCAGGAGATGGTCTCGTTTGAGGACGGGACAAAAGCTTGACCTCGGTAAGTGGATGGCAGGGAGTTACTCCACAGACATTGACACTGTAAAGAGCTCCTTCAGGCCAGTTAAAACGCACAAGTAGTGCTCTGGGAATGCCAAAGTGCTGTCCCTTCGCTAATGTAAAAAATGATATATTACACGACGAGATTTACGGATGATTTATCATCTGTAAAAATAAAGATATACAGAAAGAAAGAATTTTAGCCTAGAAATAAAAGTCCACTTTATCATTGGTCAAATAACTGTAGGGACAAAAAAAAAGGTTTGTAAATTGTGAAGTACCCAGTACCGAGGGCTGATTTCACAAAAGAGTTATTTTAAAAGAAGAAAATAAAACAATTCCCTCTATTGGGAATTAGAGGAAAAAATTGTCAGATGTGTTTTCATCTTTGGGACTGCTAAAGTCAAAACAGGCTGCATTGCTATGTAATAATTCTTGGCAACAGACCAAATCTAATCCAGAATAAGAAGGCATTTTCCTCTCCTGCACTGACATATCTAACTAGATGTACCGCATAGCGGTACAAAATATGACCGCCACTCAGTCCTGCACATCCATTCCGCGAAAAAAAATCATATTAATGAATTTGTCTCCATCTTCTACTCCATCCCCCACTCTTGAAACTTTTGTGTATGCTTGTTTGGAATGTGTGTTTGCACACATTCCGCACACAAAGTAGCCTACTGGCGCTGCAAAGGTGAATAGATTTGTTTCTGGGCCAAAAAATCTGTAACATTGTTATAAAACCTTTAAAATCTCTAAACAATCACAAGTAGGGCAGTTCATCACAGTCCATCCATTGCAACTGGACTGATGAAAGGTACACCTGTAGGCTACATTGTATTTGGGAAAAGCAGAAGGTAGCAGCATAATGTATGTATTTATTTATTATTAAACAAAACAATCCCTGTCAGTTCCATGCAGTTTTCAACAGCTATCAAGAAGAGAGGTCATGTCATGGATTTTTGTGAATGTTTCTTCTTCTACATATGCATAAGTTTAGTCATCTAGTTCAAATGATATTCAGCTTTATTGTCAATGCACAAATTAAATACCAGTAGTCTAAAACAAAATGCCGTTTTTCCCAGTGGTGCAAATAACTGGCATGTCCAAAGGGCCTTCATTAAATGCGTTGCGAGACTGTTCATACACATTTTAACGGGCAAAGTTGAAGAGCTACTCTCCGTTATTGTTTGTGCAAATAATATGCTGATTCATGTTCCCTTGCATTTTGCAACCATGAGGTCAATGGTTAAGTTCAATCTTTTGACGCAATCTTTTGATTTTCACCCAGCCTAGTCCATGGTAGGCGCCCGATAGAAATATTGTTTAATTTTGCGATTGAGATATCTACGCACTGGCGCCCCCCCTGCGACGTGTTCGCCCCCCGGTTTTAGAGCTATTCTAAATGCAAAAATGCATAGAGGGAGTTATGACAAAACCGTGACTGTTAACAAACTATAAGCTATATAAGGTAGGCCCTATGCTAGGCCTATTACACAACACAAATTGTCGCTAGGCTATGCTGGCGACCCAAATAAAATCTCCGTTGGAACCAATGGCTTACACCTTACAGTATCAAGCTGCCACCTCTTGGCGAAAAGTTAATAGTTTTGCATATCAGTAGTAATACATTTCACGTAGCTGTGAATCACGGAAAGGGCGAATGAAGTGGACACTTCTAAACGGAACCCAACCCACTGTACAGTAGCTCAAGGTCTGTGGCTAAAGCAGCCATAATGAAAGCGTTATCATTGTTTGGATACTTCACACACACATGTTTTTTAATCGCATAGACTACAACTACCAAGCTGGAATCAAAGCACATCGACTCCCCTCTCACACCCTAAACACGCACTTCGAACAAACAAAAAGCGCCTCAGTCTCACGGAATAGCCATAGGCAAAACTGTATCTGACCCTTGTAACGTTGGTACTAAATCATTCATCGCAAAGAATGATTTTTGTAGCACGTGCAACACATATGTGTAGGTACAGCCCTGCCCTGAATACATCTCAACGTGCGCTCTAAAACATCTGGTTTAAATGGAGATGTAGATCATCACGGGATCATAGACAGGTTATCTTTCAGGTAGCCTATATATTTTCCATTAAAAAACCATCACGTAGCGAACGTGTTGTGGCTAACTCACTTAGCTCCTGTTAGTAGCCTAGGTTATGGTCATAAGCAAATGAGATGACAGTCGAAAGATACAATTAGTGCTGTTATCGATTTGCTTGGTAGCTTATAAACGCATTTATGGTTTTCTACAAATACATCAATAATCAAATTGGCCTCCATCACTCAACCATGCTAACGGTAACATTATTTTACCTACGTTCTGCTATTGATAGGATTAACGTAGCCTACCTGCAGTAAAAAACAAGCATGTCCGATAAACATTCTCAGATTTATTTCGGCTTCAAGAGGAAATGGGAATTACATGTCATGCAGATATCATCCTACCCTTAGACGTTCTCTGCGGTAAACTACTGTAGCCTACAGTCTTGTCCTTGTAGGAAGCGTAGTGTCTTTCCAACCCACTTTAGATTAACTTCCAACAAAATTACGTCTCACTGCAACGATGCGCCATCTAGTGGACAAACGACTACTTATCGCCATAACTGGAAATGCAGCCATGATGATGATGATGATGAATATTTATTTAGGCTTTCTTTTAATCCTACTGAATTTGTAATGATGTATCGGCTGTTCTAATACCGATAGTATGTGGGTGCCTGTGTGTGTGTGTGCATGTGTATATGTGTGCACCACCATCTACAGGCCAATGAATGTAGAGTCACTAAATGTACACATAACTTAATTTTTTAGACCCCCCCATGGATGAAATTCTACGAAACTTGGCATACCCCCAGAGAATGTCAGGTTAATCATACACATAAAATTTGGTGCAGTTCTGAACGTCTTTACTGAAGAGAGGGGCGATTAAAGCAGAATGATATTGCATTTTCATTTTTTACCGGGGGGTGCAAATCACAAATGAGTGATTATGGGCTAAGTTGATGTGGGCACTTGAGACCAACATACCATAAAAATTTCTTCATCCTCGGTGCCACGGTTCAGGTAGTTATTGAGGAAAAACTGCATTTTTTGGGTTTCGGGGGGCCCAGCGCGGAGGGGGAGTGGCCCCCGGGGACCAAACGAAATTTTTCCGTAAAAGTCTAGTGGGGCTACATACCCACCAAATTTCATGTGCCCCGGTGTTTCGGTGCCCCGGGTATCGTTGACCAAAATTTCAGGAAGTAGATGACGGGAAAAAAAAAAAAAAAAAAACTTTGACAATCCCTATATGACCGCTTCGCTAGCTTCGCTAGCGGCGGTCATAATAATTATCAACAGTAATATTGAATTTGTGCAGTGTGCTCCATGAAATGTTACCAAACTTCACATTACATAGATATTGCTATACACTTGTCACATTGCATTGCATAGGGTGAGACGTTACTATATCCCTCATGGATGGTGACCGAACAACTATACATCTATATCGTATATACTGTAACTATATCACCTTATAATTACTCTATAATGCAACAGACTGCTCCTCAGGGTTTCAAAGCACTTTCATTTTCCACGCTGGCACAACTCTCATAGCTATCAAGATTAATGACGTTACTATCCTCTATCAGTCTATTGACAGAGAATAATAACATTCAGTGAACTCTGCACTGTACTTAATAGTGTTATGCACTGTAATAACGCATGTCTATGTGCAGGAAGACTTCAGAAGAAGGCAGTTCAGCATTGCAGCTGTGATTCTGGCTCACATATGAAATGCTTTGGCTCCGTAAAAGTGTGTGTGTGTGTGTGTGTGTGTGAAATTATTTGGCTCTGTAAGCATGTCAGCAAATGAGAGGCAGTGTTCCATTCAATCAATTTCCTATCCAGTTGGCCTGCGACAACATCAAGCAAAAACATCAGGCACAAATATGTGCTAAAAGTGCACTTCAGACAGATTTCCTGAAATGGTAAGGGGGTTTACTGGTGGAGCCAGCCATGACATATTGGAAACACACAGAGATTCATACAGACCCACACAACCACACACACACACAGACTCACACACGCACACTCATACACACGCCCACACACACACACACACACACACACACACATTTTTTGTGTGTATAACTGGCACACACACACACACAGTGTGTCCAAACCCAGCAAAGCCACATGAGGTAATTAGTGTGATCACAGGAGAAATTAGCCGCCTGAACCACAGTCAGCTCTCAATGTTTGACCCCATGTGTCTGCCACTGACAGAGGGACCCAGTTATTTCCATCTGAACCAATACACTCTATTGAGGAGGACTAGATGAGATGGAGCTGTTTCAAGCCCTGGCTCTTCCTGACCCTGTCAAAGTGTCCTTAAGCAAGGCGTTGGACCCCAAACGGTGCCCTTACATGTAGGTTGGCACCTTGCATGACGGCCTTCGCCATCGGTCTATGATTGTGTTTGAAAGGGTGAATGGGAAGCGTGGAATTGTTAAGCGTTTTGAGTGACTAAAAGCACTGTACAGATGCAGTTAATTTACCATTTACCATAAACACACAGAATGACAGTTATGCTGACGAGCAGATGTTAAATAACAATTGTATACAATTTATGCATTTAGCCAAGTATACAACTAAAAATGTTCACATGAACCTTAGGAAATAGGATCTTTAAAAAAGATAGAGCTTAAAGGAAAATTCCGGTTTTTAGCACTTTAAGGCCCTTTTCTGGTTTGTTTTGGATGAACTAGAGTGGTGGACACCGAAATTTTGACGATTGGTCCTGTCTCGACTTTTCTGACAAGTTTTGAATCGCATTTTCACTTCTCAAGGTGGCTGGCAATGGGCATACTGTAGTAGGCTACTCAAACATATCCTAAAACAACTCTTACCTGACCCTTATGAATGGAATGTCACTCTTTTTCCTACCCGAAACTAGTTTGGGAATCACCTACAAAGGGCCTTTCAAACAATGGCAGAAGTGCCGTTCGTCATGTTATCAGGTTATGTGCCATCAACATTATTTTGGAAACATTATGTTAAGGTCAAATTTTTTTTAAGGGTGCCTTTATATTTGGGTGGTGTGTGTGTTTGTGTGTGTGTGTGTGTGTGTGTGTGTGTGTGTGTGTGTGTGTGTGTGTGTGTTTGCATGTCTTCTAGGTTGCTAGATTAAACCAACCACTCTGTGGTGATGCTTTCAACAGATAAATGATAGTTGGATATACAGCATATTTTATATCATTATGCACTTTTCTAAAATCAAACCCATAATCTTTAAGCTGTTAGCGCCTTAGTGCTGCCAGTTGATGCATAGGGGCTGGGCTTGCTTGAGTAATCGCCATTTCAGCCTGTGAATCCAATACATGCCATACAAGCTGACTGAATAGAAGCGGGAACATTTGCTCAAGAATACAAATGATCTATCAATCCTATTGAATTGATTGGAAATGGTCAATTTGCAGACACAGGCAGACACACACACACACACATGCACACACACTCTCTCTCTCTCTCTCTCTCTCTCTCTCTCTCTCTCTCTCTCTCTCTCTCACATGCACACACACACACACACACACACACACACACACACACACACACACACACACACACACACACACACACACACACACACACAAATGTGCTTCAGCACTGACCTGCAGTGTACTGTAATGGAGAGCAGAGACCAGCAACCTTGCTGATGTCAATAAGGTGAGATTGCTCCCGTTGGAAAAGAGCCCAGCTGCAGAATGAGAGTTGTCCATTTTATGGCATGAAAAAGAACAATATGATCATCACCTTCTTGACATCGGAGCCAAATGATCATTTGAAACATCCAACTACTACTGAATGAGTCCCTTTTCATGGCACAGGCTACCATTTAGCGCTAGGGGGTACCCAATTTGTCTAAAACCAGTAAAAAGGACCATGTTCTACTCACTGTAACAACAAAAGATATAGTCCTTGAGTCAGTCTCCCTCATTTTGGTCAATTGGTACCATTTGAGGGGAATAAGTCTCATAGTGAAAAGGTAGACAGAGCATAGACATATAATAAACACAAACAGGGTGATAAAACATAAAAAAAACAACTACTAATGCAATGCTGTCACTTTTCCTCTAACTCCAGAGTGGTATACCTTGCCAAAAATCACCATGAGACGTATTCCCCTTAGAATTTAAGGCTTAGATGGTTCCGACCACTCCCTCTGGCTCAAGGACTAACAGTGCAATACCATGTGTTCAAGGCAAGCATTGAAAAGTCATTGGACTTGTCCTTATTGTAAGTCAGCGTGACTTCAACATGAGGTTGATGAGGTGTTGTTTGTGCTGAAGGTCTTTCTTATAGTGTTAAAGGAACCATATGTAAGAAATGTATTTCAATTAATCATAAAATGGCCCTGATATGCCACTAGAAATCATGTTTATTTCAAATACTATCACTGACAACAGTAGTCCGGCCAGGATATTGCCATTTAAAAAGTGTAAGTTGCAGCCCTCAACTGATGTTGATGTTGTGTTTTGTCATGTCATGTTGTGTTTTGGCCTGATGCCGCACCCTCTTCCTATCTACTAATCACAAAGTTAGTAGTGTTTTGGCATCCAGGTTGGCAACCTCAAGTCAGGAGGGAGGGGGAGGGGATACACCGCTCTACAGTAATTTGAAAGTGATTGCAGTACCAGTTTTGGCCACAATCTTACATATGGTTCCTTTAAATTAGCTAATAGTTGCCGTTTATGACTGGAAGGCAAGAACATCACTATGGATTGATATATTTGGTGGACACTTGATAGGCATTTTATTTTGATAGACTGAGAATATTCTATTTGTATTGTATGAAATACAGTTGAATATCCTTTGGTAGAATAATACTGAAGGTTTTTTTTTTTCTCAAGCCACAGCTTCAGAGTAGAGAGGAGATTGGGGATGGACAGGTGATGGATAAACGAGACTGTCATGCTTCTCTCTTCTCATCGGCTCAGCGAGACCACACTTAGACCTCTCCATCATCAAACAAGCCGGTGTCTCAACCCCACCATGACACAGCAATCACAGCATGCACAAACACACACACACACACATACACACACACACACACACACACACACACACACAAACATACACACACACACACACACACACGCACAACACGCACACACACACAGGCACACACAAACACGCAAACACAACACACAGACACACACACACACACATGCACACAGGCACACACAAACACGCACACACACACACACACACACACACACACACACATACACACAGCTCGGCTCAAGGCCGCTTCCCTGGCCTGTCCACCTCCACACAGTTGGGTGACTTTGAGAGTCCCTGACATTCAAAGGCATTCAGTGGCACCAGTCAAATCAGGGTGAGAGCCATAAGTGCCAATCCAGCAATCACACTGGAAGCAGCGCAGGATTGCCACTCATGGAGAGGGCTTGAAGGAGAATAATAAAGAGAGAGAGAGAGAGAGAGAGAGAGAGAGAGAGAGAGAGAGAGAGAGTGTGTGAAAGAGAGAGACATTGAGAGATGGAGAGCAATATGGCCATGGAGAGATGAAAGGAGAGAGGCATGGACAGAGAGAGAGAGAGGGGGGGGGGGGGAGTGTAGAGTCACAAAGTAAAAAAGGGAGAGAAAAAGAACCACAGGGAGAAACAGAGAAGGGAGAGAGGAATGGAGAGACCGAGAAGGAGGATAGGAGGGAGAGAAAACGTAAACTTGCCTAAAGTGCAAAGTACTTTCAAATCAACCCTCCATTTCATAATCATCAGCTATTGTGACTGGAGGGGTTGCTGAGATGGAACGCATATAAACATGTTATGAAAAGGCAATTAGGAAAAAAAAATATTAAGGAAAACAAAAACACGAGGAGTTTCACTAGGAACTCAAATTAGTAACACATGGAAAGTCTGCAACAAACTTTGAATATTCAGGTGTGTATTGTAAAACCTGAGGGGTTACAAATACATTTTTGCAAAAACAAATTGGCAAAGCAAAGAATTTCACAGAAAACCCTGCAACAGCTCCCTGCATGAAGTGAAGTCTTAACCGATAGACTCACCTGAAAGGCGTCCATCTCGGGCCGGTAACTGAGTGGACAGACGGCAGAATGGACAAGGTGATGGGTGGGGTCGTCACGGGTCAAACGCTCTGCGCCATGGCAACAGGGCTGGCACCGGCCCTTGTGACTCCATCATTTCCTGTTGTGACCCTTATGAATGGAATGTCACTCAGTGTGCCACCTGTCTTCTGTCAGTCTCTCTCTTTCTCTCTCTCTCTCTCTCTCTCTCCCTGTTTCACACACACATACACACACACCTGCACAGACACACTCACAGACACACACTCACACATACTCACGTATCTACCTTCTTGACCGTCACTCATGTCAAAGTCCATATGGTATGAAGTTTTGCCTGGGTGTGTGTGTGTGTGTGTGTTTGACAGAATGAGTGTTGGCATCTGTGTGTGACAAAGAATGAAAGAGTATTTGTATGGAGAGTTAGTATCTCTGTGAGGGTGTATATGAAACAGTGTTTGAGATTGATGTCGGTACATGGTCTGCAGTAGTCTGCAGAAAGCGCATGCTGGCCCCTCATCTATAGATCCAATCAAATGACCCATGACCAGGAAAGGGGTCCATGAACCATAACCAGATGTTTTCGTGTGTTCATTGTCTGTGTTTGTGTGTGTGTGTAAGTGTGTATGTGTGTGTGCTTGCTTGCTTGTGTGCGCTGATGTGTCAAAACCACAGCTTTTCACACCTCTGCACAGGCAGACACACACACACACACACACGCACACACACACACATACACACCTCTATGCAGCTGCACCTCATTTACCTCCACCACTGGGGAACTCTGATACCAGGTGACCTCGACCTGGTCGCCGTGGCTACCGTGATGTGTGTAATATGGCGGCGGCTCCACGAGGCATCCATTACGGCTCGGGCACAGCTGGTCACGCGCCTCGGCCCAGATGTCCCCATCTGACAATGGCTAGGTTCTGATGAACCAGGGTCACGGCCGGCCATATATCAGCCCAGCCAGCAGCTGCCACAACAGACGTGGGCACTGAACAGGGGGAGAGGGGAGAAGGTAGAGGAGATGGAGTGAGGGGGGAGAGATGGAGAGAGAGAGGGAAAGAGAGAGAGAGAGAGGGAGGGAGAGATGGAGAAAGAGAGAGAGAGGGAAAGAGAGAGAGAATTTTTTTTGATTTTATAAAGAACTTTATTTACAGACCAACTAAGGATATCAGTACAATCAATGAAATACAAATGAAAAAAGAACAACATAAATTGTCCCAGAAAGGGGCTACAAAAAAAAAACACCATAGGCCTTCAATAGGCACCATCATGCTGAATATATCATGAACCAGCCTCACAGCCCCTCGGGATCGTCTAAAACACACTTTCCTTCACAGTTCAAGCATGTACACAACTACATACGCAGCATATTCAAACGGTATTTCAGATAACAAAGTAACAACAAAACATAAGGAACACTTCCTTGAAAAGTATCACAGCATCATAAACCAGGGACAACGAGAGACAGTGCATTACATATGACACCGCATAAATAAATAAATAAAGAAACAACAATCCATGCAACACCCAAAAAACAAACAGTGGAATTCAGCCAAAAGACTGATCCGTCTTGTGACCATGAATGAGTACTTTTTTTAATTTGCGAACAATGTTTTTCAGACGGTAAACTTCCCTTCGCTCAAAAGCCCCTTCCCTCATAAGATAGCAAGCATCGTTCACGAACTGTGCGGTATCATTAAAATAATTCTGGATTTGAACCCCCCTTTTCCCCTTAGTTTCAGCCAAGAACTTAATGATTTCTTCAGCACCATAAATTATAATCATGCTCTCGTTAAAAGAGTATGAACCACTGCTCGAATCAGTGGAGTAACCATCGCTTTCTGTACCACTGCAATTCGATTGTGACTCCCGTGTTACATGTTTCTTCACGTCTTTCTGACAACCGTCTAGACTACTCTTCCTTTTAGGCACTTTAAACACATGTGTTTCAACTTCCATCTCACCACTCACATTAGACGGTCCCGTGTGGCCTGAAGCAAGCCCAGCAAGGGAAGGTGTAGTGGACTCACTCACTCAGGCACGGCAACATTTCCCGGTGGATCAGCCGCGTCAGACACAGCCGACTCCACCGTTATACCCAAACTGGTTTCAGCTGAAGCAGACTCGACCGCAAACGCTCCCACCTGTTCAGGCTCAGTTACCAGGGGCTCCGCGGCAGATACCACCGCCACAGACCTGGTCCGTTCAAGCCCGGCTGAGGCGGACTCCTCCACCTCAGGCCCAGCCCTTTGGGTTCCGGCCGCAGCAGACTCCTCTGCCACAAACCCGGTTCCCTCAGACTCATCTACGGCAGATGCCACCTCCATGGAAGCACCCACCTCGACACCGCTTGTAGTAGGCACCTGCTCACCAACACCCTCCTCGTTATGCTCAGCCTTATGGGGACGCCAATGCGATGACGCCAATACGCCAATGCGATGACCTATCCTACCGCAACCGAAACACCTCATGGCTGTATCCGACGTTACTTAAACTGCATAGACACAGCCATCAATTTTAAATTTAAAAGTCAAATCAAGTTTATCACGTTTGTCTAGAACCATGTACACCTGTCTTCTGAAAGAGACAACGTGTTTAAGCAGTGGTGATTTACACCCAAGGGATATTTTCCTTATCGGGGAAACCAATTTTCCATAGCGTGAAAGCTCACGACTGAGGAGTTTATTTTTAGAAAAGGTGGCACATTAGAAATCAGTATTTTCTTTGACGGCAAACTAAGGGGGTGCACAGGGACGAGCTCGCCACCAAGCACAACGCCATGACGAACAATTTGGTTTGCTTTTTCCACAGTACTCAAAAAGAGAACAATGCCATTATTCATTCGAGAGACCGACTTAATATCGTCGTACCCCACTATCTCCCCAATAGCCAAACTGAAAACTTCAACACTGGCGTCAGAAACGACCTTGGCTCCATGACGCCGTGTTAAGTTCTCAAACTCCATTGTATTGTTCTTGGAAACACGGGCTCCGATAAATTTAGAGCAACCAATTGATCAGTAATGTTTTATCAACTAATAAGCAACAAAAACCCACCACTAAAACACGTATAAAGAAACACAAAAGATAGAAATCGTAGAGAGCCACAGACGGCAACCATTCAGCTCACACTCACCACACACTCACTCCGCACATGCGCTCTGAGAGAGGGAGGGAGAGCGAGAGAGGAAGAGAGAGAGGGAGAAAGAGAGAGAGAGAGAGAGTGAGAAAGAGAGAGAGAGAGAGAGAGCTGTGATGGATGAGCAGTGCAGGGAGATGCAGGATGTGAGGAACATGCAGGAGTGAGAGGAGGTAGAGGAGAGTGAAATGGTGGGAATGAAGGACATGGAGTACTGAGACAGAGGAGAGAGGGAAGGAGAGAGATAGAAGGAGAGAGGGATGGGATAGATGAGTAGGACAGAGGGAGAGAGAGAGTGAAGGGTGACAAAATGAAAGAGAGATGGAGGTATAGAGCAGTGTTTTTCAACCACTGTGCCGGTACACTAGTGTGCCGTGAGAGATCATCAGGTGTGCCGCAGAAAATTACCCAAATGTCACTCACTGGTCCAGAAAAGCAACTGTTGCATCAAAGAATTTATAACCACATGCTCTCATTGATTGTATGATTGCACTATTTGTGGTATGCCGGCATTGTACAACGGGGGCCCCATATCCAGTATTCACAGAATCATCACATATCCAGTTCAACAACAAATAAATTAAATTAGATATAGTCACCTACAAATGAAACAGAGGCGCTTGTTTTATTGAGCAGGTCTTGCATAGAAGCCATAATAAGGCCATATCTGTGTATTATTTGAAATTTTAGGCTATGGTATGTTTATTTTTTCTTCACACAAGGATGTTAGTGTGCCGTGGGATATTTTAAGTGTCAAAAGTGTGCCGTGGCACAAAAAAGGTTGAAAAACACTGGTATAGAGGACAGGTTTTGGTCACAGGTCAGAAGGGACACTTTTACACTTTTCTCCGAAGCCACACATGTCAATGCTCGTTGCTGTACTCAAGGGCACAACCATGGCATCCGGGAATTGAACCCACAACTTTTCTGACTACTGCATGCTAGAGAGAGAGAATGATAAGGGAAATGAAAGAGGGAGAGAGGGAGAGAGGGATGGAGAGATGGAGAGATGGAGGACAGGGTTTGGTCACAGAGCAGGAAGGAAAGATAAGGGTGCGTGCACAGATATATATGACTTATATTTATTCACTTGGCTGACTTGGCTTTTATTCAAAGTGACTCATACAGTTCTGAAAAAAAAAGAGACCACTGCACATTTTCTGATGTCATCCAATGGTTGATGGTGGGTATGAGTTGACGGTCATATTCAAATTTACTGTAAAGGTGCTCTAAGCGATGCCACACGCTTTTTAGGTTAAAACATTTTATGTCACTTACTGCAAACATCACCTAACCAACCACTAGCTGTCTTTATCCCGAATACACTGTAAAAAAACACGATCTCTGTGGACAGCACAGGCTCCAAAAACGGCAACAAAAACAACCTGGGCAAACCTGGCCCATAAAAACATAACAAACTGTTCCAGCAAATCACAGAAGAGATGTGTGTTTAGGAGAGTTTCAATTGCATGGGAACAGCACGGGAGGGAGGGGGAGGAAGTAGCGAGCTAGCTCTCTGTTTTGTTTGAAAGTCAACAGAAGTGACGTTACCCAGCATCGCTTAGAGCACCTTTAAGAGACTACTGCAAATTTTAATATGACTGTCAACTCATTTGAATGTCACTCAGCAACTGTAGGATGACATCAGAAAAATGTGCAGTGGTCTCTTATTTCTTTCCAGACCTAGATATGTTAAATACTACAGGGGCCAGTTTCCCCCAGATTATCAAGTGTTTGGCTTAAGGGCACAACAGTGGCAGTCGGGAATTGAACCCCCAACTTTCCTGGTTACTGCATGCTAGCCCAGCTCCTTAGCTACTAGCCTACCGCCGCCCAAACAGATGGGTATGAGATGGAGGGATAGAGTGATGGACAGAGAAGGGTGAGAGGATAGATGAGTGGAAGATGGAGGGATAGAGTGATGGACAGAGAAGGGTGAGAGGATAGATGAGTGGAAGATGGAGGGATAGAGTGATGGACAGAGAAGGGTGAGAGGATAGATGAGTGGAAGATGGAGGGATAGAGTGATGGACAGAGAAGGGTGAGAGGATAGATGAGTGGGAGATGGAGGGATAGAGTGATGGACAGAGAAGGGTGAGAGGATAGATGAGTGGGAGATGGAGGGATAGAGTGATGGACAGAGAAGGGTGAGAGGATAGATGAGAGGAAGATGGAGGGATAGATTGAGAGACAGAGAAGGGTGAGAGGATAGATGAGTGGGAGATGGAGGGATAGAGTGATGGACAGAGAAGGGTGAGAGGATAGACGAGTGGGAGATGGAGGGATAGAGTGATGGACAGAGAAGGGGGCAGAGGATAGACGAGTGGGAGATGGAGGGATAGAATGAGAAACGTTTTCATGTAATTCTACAAACTGATATCATGAACTGCGTATGTATGACACGCCAATGGCCACTAGCATGTTATCTAACGCATAATAGCATTTTGGCGTGTTTATCAACGGCATAACCTAACCATAACCCTGCGTGTATATTTACGCAAAACCATGATACCAAGTTGAGTTCTACTGCACTAAACGGCCGATTGGAGGGCAGCTTGTGGCAAATATGACAGGGCCGATTTTTTTGTCCCAGTCCAACCCTGGTGAGGGGGATAGATGAGCTTGAGATGGAGGGATAGAGAGAAGGAAATGGAGAGATGAAATGAGGCACAGAGGGAAAGGGCATACGTTTGATTAAGGGGGGTTCGGGTGGCAAATCTTCACCTCAGCATCAGGCAGGACAGGTCATCACTTTGGGACAGGATTTCATTCCAGAGTTTCAGAGGGTATCCGAGGGAGCGGGAAGGGGACGATTGATTAATTTTCTCCTCTAATTTTATTAGACAGAGTCATATGTGTATAGACAGACAGTGTTTGAGGATAATAGACCCAGAAGGATCTCAATGGAGAGGCTAATATAACGTTAGAAGAACAGAGTATTTTTAACATTTTTATCCAGGGATTTTAATCATTTCTCAACATTTTCTTGCATTGATCGATGAAACATACATTCTGGGTATATTCTATATCAGTGTTTTGGGTAATCGCTGTCTAAGCTGTTAGCTCTATAGACCTGACTATCATATTTGATTGTGTTTCCCCCATGAGAGAGGATACTACAGAAAAGCTGATGAATTATTCCACATACAGTATACGCTCCATCTAAGGGACTTAGATTATGATGAGTAGATTAAATAGATCAAATGAATTCCTTACATACAGAAGTTACGTAAATAGAATTGCAAATTCCAAAGCAGTATGCCTTACAAAATATAACAATTATATATAATTATATTATATAATTATAATAATAATAATAACAACAACAACAACAACAATAACAATAAATATATGGATAACTAGCCACGTGTGCATGTACAAGCAAGTCTGTAGTGTGTGTGATTGTCATTGTCATTGTGTGTGAGGATTATTCCCATGATACAAACGTTAAGATGTTTGAATGGAAAATTGGAAAATGACTGAGCCACAGTACCCATTAATCAAATCACATTAATAGCCAGGTTATCATTCCTCAGGGTGCCTAACCACTTTTTGTCTAACTCTGTGTGCAAATTGTGATTTCTAAGACTGCGCAGCATTACTAAGGCTGAAGTCTGTGTTGAAACCAGGGCTGCTGCTAGCTAGAAAATTTGGGCCCTATGACAGACAATAATTCTGTCTCTGGGTCTCTGCTACCCCCCCCCCCCCCCCCCCAGCGACGCCCCTGGTTGAAACCTGAAACCATGACCCTACGGCGTGTTCTCAGTTCTCAGTGACCCCGTCATCCGCATAGCTGCGTCTCATGCCATCATCTTGTCCTTGAGTTTTAAAGTACCCCTTTACACGATAGAGCAGTAATTAAGAGTTCTCTCACAGCCTCAAGTTTACAGGTTGGCAACTTCCTCTTGTAACTCGCTTTTTTAAAAAAAAAAAAAAAAAAAAAACCTCAGGATGGCTGCTGTTCAAGTCATGAAGGGCCTTTAATTAAGAGAGAGACAGAGGTTTTTTTTTGGAGTAGTCATTTTTGTCTGTTAATTAGGAAAGCTCAAAGAAACAACCTGGCAAGTACAGGCCATGGATAGCAGCTACTAATAACTGCCGAGATAACAAAATGACCGCCTGATTGCCCCCTGCATGTTTGTGTAAATTAGCTGTCCATGTCACTGCAAAAACCTGCGTTGTGAAACACTTCACTGATCACCAATGGTAGGCAGGAAGGATCCTGCACATGGCTTTTCTAAGATGACATGTCCTGTGCAGCACCTTATGTCTAACCTGTAATCTAAGCATATTTTCCATGTATCACAATTTTATCTGCATTGTTTGTTCAACATTATGAGCAGAGGTGCACCTTGTCAACAGGCAAGCCAGGCAACTTGGAGCCCCGAGCTTGGAGCCCCGAGCCGCTAGGGGGCCCCCGACCTGGTCTCAGCACGTTTGCTGGTGGGACAAGCAAGGATTTCGTCCATAGAGATTCAATAATGTATTTTGTGTGCTCCTGTCCTGTTGTACAAACAGTACATCTGTACATGTAGGCATGCTATGGCCTTATAAACAGCGGATCTGTGTTCAAAAGAATTCAAAGAATCCGTACATATTTAGGCTACTGTGGTAAACGTCAATCGAGGGTTCAGTGATGACGGATCAACATCGGAGTTTGGCATTTACTCAATGAAGTTATAGTAGGCTAATGTTAATTGGCAGAAAGATTGAACATGGTTTGCTACATCTATACGACAATAAACTTCAGCTAGCTAGCGACAGTTACAACTAGTTAGGCAAGGAAGGAGATGGTTAACATTATGTTTGTATTAGGGCTGGCTGTCAGCGATAACGTGTTAATTGCAGTGCGAGTAAGGACCAAGCATTCGCGTTAATTTTTTAATCACATAATGGCGTGCTGCCAAATATTTTTAATTTTACACCGTCACTTGTTCTGTTATCAACGATTCTCTTTGGCTGCCAATATTTTGACCTTTTGATGCACCGTTTCTTGTCCTCAAACTGACACAGACACTTCCTATGCTTCTGTGTGCCTTCCTCCTGTAGTCATGAAGATAATAAACAAACACAGTTCTGTACTGCCGGTCGGCTGAATGGGCGTTATACTAAAAAAAAAAAAAAAAAAAAATCCCTGTCAGCTCAGTCGACATGGAATTAAAATATCACTGAAACACCTCAAGTTTAAACTAGATGTACCGCAGAGCGGTACAAAATATGACCGCCGCCCAGTCCAGCACATTTTTTCCACAAAAATATATCACGCTGAAAGGCCTATATGATTCTAACTGTCTCACTAAATTGTATTAGCCACACTCAGTTCTCACTGGTATCTGCTAGACAACAAGTACCAAAACATAGTTCATAGATTTCACATGTAAAATTAATTTTATACAACCCCACCCCCATCTTGCCTGTTCATAATTCTGAGAAATTCTTGAATTGTGTGCATGTGTGCGTGTACACGTTTATGTTTATGTGTGTGTGTGTGTGTGTGTGTGTGTGTGTGTGTGTGTGTGTGCGTGCTTGTGTGTTTGCCTGCGTATGTGTGTTTGTGCATGTGCATGCATGCGTACATATGTCTACTGTGTGAGTATGTGTCATACGTATGATTACTGTGAATGCATGTGTGTCCGTGTGTATCTGTTTATGCACATGTGTGCACATGGAATGGGTTAACATGACCCCTGGAGGCAAACATACGGAAAAAATTGGTCATCCTAGGCCCTACGGTTCTCAAGATATTCACAGAAAACCTCATTTTTACTTTTTTGGGTTTAACTAGGTGGCGCTATACATGAAATGAATGGTTATGGAATGGGTTGACATGGCCACTTGAGATCAACTTACCAAAAAAAAAATGGTCCTCCTAAACCTTACGGTTCTCGAGATATTCACAGAAAACTGTGTCTGCCCTACCCTCCTTTCGGGGGGTCCAGTACAGCGGGGGGGCTACAGATCAAAACGAAAAACGACGGTTCCATGCTATCCATGTGGGGTTACATGGCCACCAAGTTTTGTGTACCCCGGTCTTTCAGTGTCCCGGGAATCCTTGTTGGTGTACGGTCACTAAATGTACACATAAATTATTTTATTGTAAGGCACCCCATGAACGAAAGTTCACAAAACTTGGCTTGCATTTGGAGGGTGTCATAATGATCCTACACTTTCAATTTCGTGCAGTTTTGACCATGTCAGCCAGAGATATTGTGATGAAAACACCTCATTTTTTGCTTTTTAATTTTTAACTAGGTGGCGCTATACATGAAATAAGTGGTAATGGGATGGGTTGACATGCCCCCTTAAGACCAACATACAAAAAAAGGTGGACCTCCTAGGCCCTACGGTTCTCGAGATATTCACAGAAAACTGTCTCCGGCCACCTACAGGCCAGTTGGTGTATAGTAACATAAATTAATTTATTGTGTGGCCCCCCATGAACGGAATTCCACGAAACTTGGCGTGCATTCAGAGGGTGTCATAATGATCCTACACCTCCAATTTCGTGCAGTTTTGACTATGTTAGGTCACAGATACCTGCGATTACAACACCTTATTTTTACTTTTTTGTGTTTAACTAAGTGGAGCTATACATGAAATGAGTGGTTATGGAATGGGTTGATATGGCCCCTTGAGATCAACATACAAAAAAAAAATGGTCCTCCTAAACCTTACGGTTCTCGAGATATTCCCAGAAAACTGTGTCTGCCCTACCCTCCTTTCGGGGGGTGCAGTCCAGCAGGGGGGCTACAGATCAAAACGAAAAACGATGGTTCCATGCTATCCATATGGGGTTACATGGCCACCAAGTTTCGTCTACCCCGGTCTTTCAGTGTCCCGGGAATCATTGACGGAAATTTGGACATGCGAAAAAGAAAAAAAAAAGAAAAAAAAGAAAAAAAAACAAATTCTGACTAAACCTATATGACCGCCGCTTCGCTGCGCGTCGGTCATAATAATCTACGACATGGGTCGGCAACAGGCGGCCAAAGCTGCCGCCACAACATGTGCTTCTGTTTGGAGCAGATAGGCCACCTTGAAGGTGCCGCTGCGTTTCGTAGTGTGATATTCTTTTCAAACAGCGACAGCGTTGTTGTATATCAGATACACAGGTTTTGCATTTGTGAAACCGGGCAAGATGAACGCAAAATTTTCTTTTCTTTTCTTTCCATTCCTCTTTATAGGCCCAGCTATTTTTCTCCAACTCCTGTTTTGTAGTGCCCACATTTACTGTTCACAATATTGAAAGGGGACTTGAAACAGAGTTCATCAAGATAAATTAATTACTAATTTTGGTAGGACCCCAATAAAACTATTTCACTTCTATACTTTACATTGGGTTTTTGAAGTAATTTACTGTATTTAATTCTATTGATGATTGATTGATTCTATTTATTCTGGTGATGAACACTGGTCGGTAGAGTCCCCTTGGAATTTTTGCTTGGGGCCCCCACAGACTCTAGAATCGTCTCTGATTATGAGTTTATTTATTTGCGTTAATGCGAGGAAGACTACCCTGTTATACCCTGTTACTTATTGTTGTTATTACTAATTACTAAAAGGTGTATCCAGGGGAAATTCTGTACAGTTCCAAAAAGTGGAGGAATAGTGAGAAAGAGAAAGAGAAAGAGAAAGAGCGGGGTGGGCTGTGTGTGTGTGGGGGGGGGGCACATACATCAGCAAGTCATAAGTAAGAGACAGACAGACATTCAAATTACAATAAAAGATGAGTAAAGAGATATAGAGGAAGAGAGAGAGAGATTTAGTAAAATAATAAGAGGGATATTAACAAACACATAAACAGAAAGACACACAGGCTAAAGCAAAACGATGTTAAAAGGATCTTGCCAAAATATAATAATATTTTCACATTTTTCTCCTTATCGTTTTTCCACTGAGTGCCACCAAAATGGCTAAACACTTTGGCTTCAAGCTCCCGATTAAGTCTGTGTGTGTTTGTGTGTGTGAGAGAGGGGTGTGTGTCTGTGTGTGTGTGTGAGAGTGAGAGAGAGAGAGAGTGAGAGAGAGAGAGAGAGGCTTAAACACTTCACCTGGAACTGCCAACATAAAAGCAGCCTCTCTCCTCTCTCTCTCTCTCTCTCCCTCTCTCTCTCACTCTCTCTCTCTCTCTCTCTCTCTCTCTCTCTCTCTCTCTCTCGCTGTCCCTCGGACCTGGCCCTGCGTTCTTCTCGGCGCATTAAGCTAAAGTAGGATTATGGGTCTCCCAGGCCGCGGGCAGCAGTGGTGGGTAAGCCTCAGCTGGAGGGCCGCCGCCCGCCTCGCAATACTTGGCTGCCCTTTGCCACACTGCGCTGGCACCTGAGGCTCTGGGTGAACCTGCAGGATGGTGGTCCCCATGGAGGCAACGGTGTGTGTGTGTGTGTATCTTTGTGTGGGCAAGTGAATGAGTTTGTATACATACTGTATGTATAAGCCTGCGTGTGTATGCATGTATGACTGTGTAGACCCTGTTTGTGTGTGTGTGTGTTTGTCTGTGTGTGTGTGTGTGTCTGTGTTTGTGTGTGTGTGTATGTGTATGTGTGTGTGTGTGTGTGTGTGTGTGTGTGTGTGTGCTCATGGAAACTCAGAGGGTTCTACCATGCCCTTTTGCCAAAGCACTCTAAGCTTTTCAGTCAATACGAGGGACTGAACAGGCAGTGAGACACCCACACAGACACACACACACACACGCACACACACTCACACACACACACACACCCGCCAACACACACACACGGATGCAGACACGCAAGCACACACACACAATCATGTAACTGCTCACACACATACCCATCCAAACATGCACACAAACAATAACACCTCCACTTTATTCTTGCACACATCATAAATATGTATTCACACACACACACACACACACACGCACACACACACCCACACACACACACACACACACACGCACACACACACGCACACACACACACACACACACACACACACTCTCACACACACACACACACACACACACAGACACACACACACAGACACACAGGAGAGGCTTATACAGTTTATTATGTAAAGACTTACTTCCCCGGTGCTTTTGCACACAAACACCATCTTTGCCCTCCGCATCTGCATCGTCCAGGTTGTGTCTCGTCATGTTAGTCAAACACAAAGCGTCCCTCCCCCGCTCTTGCCCGGAGCGGAGCGTCTCTTGACAGGGAGAGCGCTCTGCCCATCCAACAACTCAAAAATGGCGTAGCGTAGCGTGGCGTGGCGTGGCGTGGCTTAGCACAGCAGCAACGGCGGCGGCGGCATGCTTATCGGGAGCTAACGTTGACATGCTCTGTTTGAACACACACACTCCTCAGAGTCCTCAGAGTGGGATTAGATTGGGTCTTGGCCACTATCACACACATTTGAGAACTAGAGAGGGAGAGAGAGGAGGAGAACGAGATGGGGGGAGAGAAAGAGGACAAAGAGATGGAGAGAGGGAGTGGGAGAAAGATGGAGAGAGAGAAAGAGAGAGAGAAAGAGAGAGAGGGAGAATGGGGAGAAAGAGCGTGGGGAGAGGGGTAGAAAGAGATGGGGGAGAAAGAGATGGGGGAGAGAGAGGACAAAGAGATGGAGAGAGAGAGGGAGAGGGGGAGAAAGAGATGGAGAGAGGGAGATGGGGAGAAAGAGATGGAGAGAAATGGAGGAAAGGGATAAAGGGATAATGAGTGTAAAAGAAGGAGAGGGAGAGAAGAAAAGTGAGGGAGAAAAAGAGAGACAGAAAGAGAGAGAGAGAGAGAGAGAGAGGTGGTGGTAGACAGATAGAGAGGTAGAGACAGAGAGAGAGAGAGAGAGAAAAAGAGACAGAGAGAGAGAGGAATGTAATAAAATGTCCTGATGTGAACTGAGGTGTGACAGTTCTGACAGACCCAGTCCACAGGCTCATCCACTGTATAGCTGGACCGCGGGTCCTCTTCCGGGGCCTTGCCAGGCCGTCCAGTTTGGCAGTGCTGTGTCACTCAGCTCGGCGCGGCCCACTGATCCCTGCCTGTATCCTTCCACCAGGAAAGCCCAAAGGCCACATTTGCATTTTAAAGCTGCGTCACACAAAAAAATGAAAGAAAGAAAGAAAGAGATAGAAAGAAAGATAGAAAGAAAGAAAGAAAGAAAGAAATAAAATGACATTCACTCCAATTCCACACTTAACTAATGCCAACGAGATTTTCCTGTGACATGCTGTTCAACACAAACAATACTTCACGCCGATCTACACTGTGACACTCAGAAAGGCCAGAGAGAGATTGAGTTTATGGAAATCAAGGACCATTGTTAAAAAACTATTGCAACAATTTGTTCCTTCTGCCCACACATGAATGCTGTCCATCAAAGCGAACAAAAGGGAAAAAAGAGGTTCATTAAGTCCCATTCATAACCAGGTTCTTACAAGCAAAGTTGTTGAGTCAAATTACTTACAGTCTCAATGTAATGGGTGAATTATGCTAATGCAGGCAATGGAAGAAAGATTTATGTGGGTAAAGTTTAATTGGAAGTTTAGTTTCAACATTAACCCTTGGTCAGTAGACTGAGGAGTCACAGAGATTATTTAAAGGATCATGGCTTGTATTAATTCACTTTGTTCTTGTGGATGAAAACCAATTGGAATTTCAATAGAAATGTATAGCCTATGTATCTCAATAATCGCTTTTATTTTTGTGGGCAAATTTCTTCACTCTTTCATGTTGAAGACAAGAGCACAGATATGGACCCTGTCCTCAAAAGATACTCTATCATACATCAGTCTTGTTCTGAGGAAAAGTTAGTGGTGTCACATCAACAACTCAATTAGAGTTTACGGCAAGAGATACAGATCTTATTTAGTCTGAAACGATTCGCCGATCTCAGGAGAACTGACATTTTTGATGGCTATATGAAAGACACTCTGAAAACATCCAAAAAAGTAGGTTAGACTCGTTCAAAAGTCTGAGACTTCTGATAGAAATATTTATGTTCCAGCAGAAAAAAAGAAAAAAAGGAATACAGACATCAACTTTTCTGAAGTGTGTATAGAAGTATATGGATGTGCTTCAGGTTCAGTTGTTCAGTATGCTCACCTGTCCTCTCTTTGTTCCAGCTACACAGAGACGTTAGTATGAAGATGAATTCACGGGACAGTGTCTCATCAGTCTTGGTGACTGGTGGTGGACTTATCGCGGAGCATGCGGGAAGCAGATACGGACCGAGGCCAGGCCATCTGCAGGGCTGGTTTGGAGAGGCGCACCTCAAAGCCTCCTCTCCTCTCCTCGTCTGTCTAGTCCGGTTCACCTGTCTGCTAGAGATTCTATTTTTTCTTTTGTTCTCATCTCTTTATCCTCTCCCCTC
Source organism: Alosa pseudoharengus (assembly GCF_046254945.1). NCBI lineage: Eukaryota > Metazoa > Chordata > Actinopteri > Clupeiformes > Clupeidae > Alosa > Alosa pseudoharengus. The sequence goes on from NW_027468640.1 coordinate 12,801,848, forward strand.
CTTCCCCCTCTCCTCTCCTCCTCTCCTCTCCTTCCCACTCTCCTCTCCTCCCCACTCTCCTCTCCTCTCCCCTCCTTCCAACTCTCCTCTCCTCCCCACTCTCCTCTCCTCTCCTCTCCTTCCAACTCTCCTCTCCTCCCCACTCTCCTCTCCTCTCCTCTCCTTCCCACTCTCCTCTCCTCTCCTTTTCTCCCCCCTTAACATTCAACTCCTCTTCTCAGTGCTGTTTCTTCTTTCTTCTTTTTTCATCCTTATCACTCCTCTCCTCACGTCACCATCTATCTATCTCTCATCTTCTCCCCACTCCTCTCCTCATGTTTCCATCTCTCTATCTCTCATCTTCTCACTCCTCTCCTCATGTTTCCATCTCTCTATCTCTCATCTTCTCCCCACTCCTCTCCTCATGTTTCCATCTCTCTATCTCTCATCTTCTCCCCACTCCTCTCCTCTCGTCGCGTCACCATCTCTCTATCTCTCATGTTCTCCCCAGGGGCGCCTGCAGGAATTAATGCTACGGTACGCACACCCATCACCCCCCCCCCCCCCCCCCCCCCCGCAAAAAATAAAAAAACACGCAGCTAATGGGATACTGTGCGCATAGTTGGGAAGGTATGGTAGGCCAATTTGGTGTGAATACACACACACACAAGGGAAATTTTCTCTCGCTGTTGAGCCTGATGGTACGCACAGTGCGTACTACGGACGTACACCTGCAGGCGCGACTGCTTCTCCCGACTCCTCTCCTCATGTTTCCATCTCTCTCATCTTCTCCCCACTCCTTTCCTCTCCTCATGTTTCCATCTCTCTATCTCTCATCTTCTCCCCACTCCTCTCCTCTCGTCGCGTCACCATCTCTCTATCTCTCATGTTCTCCCCACTCCTCTCCTCATGTTTCCATCTCTCTATCTCTCATCTTCTCACTCCTCTCCTCACATCACCATCTCTCTATCTCTCATCTTCTCACTCCTCTCCTCACATCACCATCTCTCTATCTCTCATCTTCTCCCCACTCCTCTCCTCATGTTTCCATCTCTCTATCTCTCATCTTCTCACTCCTCTCCTCACATCACCATCTCTCTATCTCTCATCTTCTCACTCCTCTCCTCACATCACCATCTCTCTATCTCTCATCTTCTCCCCACTCCTCTCCTCATGTTTCCATCTCTCTATCTCTCATCTTCTCACTCCTCTCCTCATGTTTCCATCTCTCTATCTCTCATCTTCTCCCCACTCCTCTCCTCATGTTTCCATCTCTCTCTCTTCTCCCTTCCCTTTTTTCACTTGTTTCTTCTCCCCTCCATGACATTCATCTACGCTTCTTAATACTCTTTATCTAAAAGTTCCGGTCCTTGATTATGATTGGCTGAATCACGTTCGATGCTGTAAGGCCCGTCTTTTGCCCAAATCGTATGCATTTCTAAAGAATGCCTTTTTGCATTCAATTTACATTTGTGGATGCCAGTGTTTGATCTGTATTGTCTTAGCTGGCCATGGCCAAAGATCCCCAACACCCGCTCATGCATAAAGTGTGACCATTTGTTCCTTGTTCTGGCCCCACTACTGAGAGATAGCTCAGTCCTGGGCCTACTTGATGTCTTGTGGTGAGATAGGCCAACCTCATTATCATACAGTATTGCTCTGTAAATATGTGTTGTGAATAATACATTCATGTTTGGTCTTGAATTAATACTTGTAATGTGGGCAACAGTCTGATTATGGGTTTGGTACAATTGAATGTATCTGTTCATAGTTGTAGATTAAGAATTAAGATGTAGCGTAAAGTTATGATATCCACCTGGGCCACACCCATCCACCTCAGACAACAAAGGCTCTGATGAGTCGGGGGTGGCCCAAGTGAATGATAAAAGTGGAGGTTCTGGTTCTCTCTCTGCTCTTCTCCTCTCTTCTCTTCTCTGCGCTTCTCTTCTCTGGTCTGCTCTCTTCTCTTCTGTCTTCTTTCCCATCTTGGGGCTCTTCTCTTCTCTTCCTCTCGGCTCTCTCTTCTGTTCTCTTCTCTTCTGTCTTCTTCTCTTCCCTCTTCTCTCTCCTTTTCCCTCTCCACTCTCCTCTTGAGCTAGGCCCTTGTGGCTTGGTCTTCTGCCTCTCTCTCCCTCTTCCTCTCCCTCTCTTCCTCTCTCTCTGTCTTCTTCCTCTCTCTCTCTGTCTCCCTTTCTCTCTCTCTCTCTCTCTCTCTCTCCCCTTTTCTATCTCTGGGTTTGTATTGTTTTATCTGGTGTATCAGTTATCTCTAACTTGTCAAGTTTACCTCTGTGAATTGATTAAGTTTTCTTTGTTACCATTTGCTACTTTGTTACAGTAGACCATGTGAGTTTACTTCAACTGAAGTGATATTGGTTACATTTACCTTTAAGACTTAATTGTTACCTTTAATTAAATTGTTAATTTGCCTACCAATCGGATAACTTCAATTCTCGTAGTGTGCCATGCCATTCTCCTCCATAGCTGAGAGACTAGTTACTTGGTAATTGATTGGTGATACAAATTATTAATCAAATGGAGTCAGATCAACGAGTATGTAATAACACCATTGCCATTTAACTCTTCACCCTATTTGTCCACACAAGCTCCTTTAAGTGATGATATAGCTCGACGTCTCTATGTTTCCGAGGCTATATATATATAATTTATGAGCGTTTTTCTTACAATGCTGTTGTAAAATCCAACACAAACATACACCTTGACTGCATTTCTTTCCATATTACTGCGCTACCACAACTTCAGACAAAAATTAAAGTACTTGCGTCTTGACGTTGCTTGGCAACCATTCAGATGGAGGAAAAATATTTCTTGGCGGAAGAATGATTAGCCATGAATAAATCGTCACATTTCTCGTTGCTGTGCCTTTATTTTATGAAATCTTGCCAGATATATGTAGTAACCGTTTTAGAAAAGCAATAAGCCACTCCGCTTGCGCGTCCTAACATTCCTAACAATGCCCCGCGGCTTATTGCTTAAATCTTTTCTACTCTTTCCTCATTATATTCTACCCCCACTTTTCTCCGCTCCACATCTTTGCATGCTGGGAAAAGGTCTGATGAGAAGGTGACAAGAGGGTACAGAGAGCTACATCTTCAAGAAAAAAAGGTCTGTGTGTGTGTGTGTGTGTGTGTGTATTTGGACAGAGAGACATCATTTTCAGGTCGGGGTTGTCATTCAAGAAGCAAGTTCTATGCACAGTGGAACATGGACATGAGTATGTGTTTGCAGAATCCACTACACTGTTTCTAATGCTGGGCCTGGTAAGTGTCCCCTCCATCAAAGTGACTAACGAGTAGAGCTTTCATCTAGGCAGTGACTCTGTCACCCCATGACCCCCCCCCCCCAACCTACCGCCAGGCCCTGCAAGGTGAGATGCATGCTGGGAGGACCCGTGGTGCCTTCCTCCTACCCACCCTCTCCTCACTCCCAGGCACTAACTGAAAAAAAAGCCAGCGTTGCATCCTCTCATCTGTCAGTGCAGTGGGGGGGCCTTTCCTGTAGGGTTTTTTTTTTTTCTTTCGGGGGGGGGGGGGCATAGAGAGGAGCGTTGAGAGGAGCGTTGAGGGGGCTGACCCCCTGCCTGGTGTCAGATGAACCCGCGGTGCGACACACCGCTCTCTGGCCGCCAACAGATTGGGACACACCGGGTGGCTGAGCTGAATTCACAAGCCTGTCGCAGTAAGCACTGCTTCAACTTTCATCCCTGTTCCCTTACTCTCTCTCTCTCTCTCTCTCTCTCTCTCCCAAACTTCCTGCCCTCCCTCCATCTTTCAGCCTCTCTCCGTCCGTCTCTTCCTCTGTCTTTGCATCACTTACTGTGCCAAACTCCCCGATTCCTCCCCAGCACTCCACCCATTAGAATGATGGCGTTTTTGAAGTTGTGTCGTCTGCGAACAGGGTGGCTCATTATTTCACATTCATTGTTGGAGGGATGACTCAGCTTCTCCCTTCTCGCAACACACATACAAAAAGGAAAAAATAAAAAATACTCACTTTCCGCGCCATGGTCATAGCCAGACTGTTTCAGACAACTGCTCGTTCTTTAATGGCTGCAAAGCAAGGACCACAAACAGAATAGGATATGCAGATGGATAGCTACACAAGGCGGAAGTTAATGCATCGAGCACAAAAGTGCAAGAGGGAAGATCCACTCTAATACATGACCTTTGTATTCCAGGGTTTTACTTTACTTACTTTACAGAAATCTGAATTCATCTTTAGCTGCTTTTTCCTCTATTTCTGACGAGAAATGTGAGTCCCAAGAGTGACGTCTAGACGAGAACAAGCAGACGGCGTGGCAGGCGCGGATCTCGGGTGTCATCTCGTCGTCCCAGATACACTTATTCATTCCACACATCAAACGCTGCACACGCTAATTACAAGCAGCACGAGAAGCATGAATAAATTAAGACGTCTTTTTCTAGTGTTCTTTGTTTCTCTATCAGGCCTCTATCTTTGGAAACATCTCATCCCACTGACAGACAGACCGATCTCCTTCAGAGGTGTAACTTCATTCATCCCGTAGTCACTGGGATAGACCGGTACGTTTCATGTCTCAGTTTCACAAATGGTGTGGGATATTCTGCGTATACTACTTAATTCTGCATACTATGTACTGATACTGGGCTTGGATGTCTGGAGATATTTCATAATCATGATTTAATTTGTTTTGAATATCTTCATGACCTACAATCCTTACATGTTGGATCGTTTCCTATGTGCGCTCCTTGGAAATGCAAATATATTTTTTGTTTATGTTTTTTTACAGAGAAGGGAAAATTGTTATAAAAGTACAAGGGAAAGTTTGAGGTGGCTTGACCTATATAAAAATTACATTTTATCACATTACCATTCCATCATTTTTGTTGTGTCTGATAAGTTGCTTATTATCGTTATTTTTGACACAATCATTATCATCACTAATGATGGTGCTCACCAATTCAAAACTATGTTGATGGCATCATTAATACTGCATGCACATGATATTTATACAATTCTGACTAGCTAATATGCATATTTCCCTATAAATCACAAGTATGAAGCCATTTCCTGACTGGTGTATGAAACTGGGGTATGGGGAACGAGCTCGTGCTGGAGATAGGCTGGTGAAGTGGCAGGGAATCTGTTACAGATTGGACTTGTCGCCATTACTCTGCCGGATAACGTTTCCCTCTCGCGTCGTTGTGAGAGGAGCCAGCGCACCTCCTTCATTACGGATATGATAATCATTTCCGAAATGTTCGGAAAAGACAATTATCTCTCCTACCAGCTGAGAAGAAGAGGGTTGGGGGTGAGGGGATATGAGAGAGAGAGAGAGAGAAAGAGAGAGACAGATAGATGAGAGGGGGAGAGAAAGAGAGAGAGCGGGAGGGATGAAGGCAGAGAGAGACAGTTGGATGGGCAGAGTGAGAGAGAGTGAAAGACAAAGAGAGGGAGAGAAAGGGAGAGAGGAGGAAAAAAAGGTAATGAATTTAGAGGGAACTAATTTGGGAGTGACGGGGAAGGTGACTTGGGTGTGCTAAATTATTCAAATGTACATAATCACCCAGCGAAGGGGTAAATCACCCTATTACAGAGCGTAGGGTCACAGACCCTGCATCCAGGAACAAATGCAGCAGCAGAGTGTGTGGTGGTGGTGGTGGTGGGGGACTCCAGCCGCTATCAGGAAAAAGTACAAAAAAAAGTAAAACGTTTATTTTTTTTGAATTCATGATTCTACCACATTGTCTTACAACCTTTTGGCATGTCATGTCATTTTCAGTCAGAACAAACATATTGGTCAAGAGAAAATCAACATTAAATCAATAGTTGCCAGGGGTATGAAAAATTTTGTTCTTAACTGTATGAACACAAAAACACACACACACACACACACACACATCGCTTTGCACTGACACCGCATTGCCACGGCAACGCTGGAGTCTCGGCGGGAGATTCTAAATGAATACAAATCAAAGCGGGGCAAGCACACCAGCAGCAGTTGGGGTCTGGGCTTCAAGCAGCCGACATCGGACCACCCTGCGGGCCCTGCCAAACTCCGGCCCACCAGGCTGCCTCGTTTACGGTCCAGAGGGGGGCGACTGGGTTCTGGGCTGGGTCTGGCCCACTGCTGGCAGGAGTATGGTTGGCGAGCCACCCTGATGCTAATGCCGTTGCTATTCCCGTCCTTTTTCAGGAAGCTTAAAACAAGAAACTGTAAACATCACTTGAACTTGTCATTGCCGCCATATTTTAGCTGTCGTTGGATTGGTGCATTGCAGATGGTGGTGGAACGTTGTGTGTTTGTGTGTGTATGTGTGTTTGTGGTACGGTAATGATTAAGAAGAAAACGGGCGAAAAAGAAACACAGCTGCTGTCGACACAGACTTCAGTGGGATGCTTGGAATTCACTACCCGGGGTTGGAGGTGAACCGGCAGACACAGTTGTGAAATCTCAGTAATACCAAACACAAGCAGAGCTATTGATATTCCTGCCGTTCACGCAAGGGCACAAAAGTGCGAGAGGGAGAAAAGAAGAGAGACAGAAAGAGAGAGAGAGAGAGAGACCAACAGGCAAGATACAACTTTAATCTCCACGGAGTGGCGGAATCATTCATCAGCCGAAGAAATATTTGCCTGGAAAATGAAATGTCCCTTGAGGCTTGAAGAATTGTGGCCAAACGCTCATTGACAGCGGCTCACATCCCAGTGTCTTTAAAAAGGATGGACCCTGTCCTCCTATCCTCTTTCATTTCCGCTGATTTGACTGGCACTTTCGTTTGGGAGATAACTCTCATCTGGACAATCTAACGGTGGATTACTCTGATATGGAGACCATGCGATTCCACAGGAGGATTGCTTATTCATTCATCGACTTCCTCCCACTTGTGCGACGAAAATAACACATTCGCAGAAATTGCTTTTGTATGGACTCGTAGGCTCGCAGCAGAACATTGAAGCCTGAGGACACAAATCACATCTGTAATAACCTCTTCGAGGAGCAGAAAACATCGCCCGCCAATCTCCGCCGTGGAAAGAATAAAAAGCCATAAAAAAAATAAGGTGGGAGATGATGCGGATGAAGATTGAGACACAGTTAGTGTTGCTGACTTTCAATCTGACGGAAAGTGAGGCTTGGGTCAACGGGTCAGCGACGGAGAAGCAGGACTTCACCCCTGGTGCCCATCACTGTAGTGATTTGTCCACGCAGGGGTCTTGCTCTCTCTGTCTCCTTCTCCCCCTCGGGGTAGAAACTGGAGCCAGACCAATTTGCGAGTCAGCACCTTGGGTCACGGCCCTCTCTTATGAGGCACAAATCAGCAACTAGCAAAAGAAATCTCTTTCTCTCTCTGTGAGTAGTAACCACAACCAGATCCATTTGTTAGGAGTCCACACTTACCTTGGATTGAACATGGACTTGGGTCTTACATCAACAACTATAACTATCCAACATGCCTGTATTAGGCACACATCTCTCTCTCTCTCTCTCTCTCTCTCTCTCTCTCACTATGATATAGCCAAAGCCAGATCTGGGCCCACTCCAAACACTGCAACTGAAAATGTTTAAAAAAAAAAGAAAAAAAGAAACTGCAGGCAGCTACAATCACCACTTCAGTGTGTTACAGGAGCTCTGAAGGTGAAGTTTTTTCCCCCTTTTCTGAATCACCTTTAAGTCCATCAGCCTTGTCTAGCTTTAGCCGTTTTAATATTTATAACTAGCCACTGCTGCTAGAATGGTTTCAGTCTGAAAGGAGCATAGAAACCATGTTACAGAAACCTGTCCCTCAAAATGGGCTGTCTTGCTTTTATTACATCAATATATATATATCAATATAGCACCGGTGTATGAGACAGAGCTGGGCTGTTTTTTCTCCACACAGAGTACAGAATTTGGCAGAATATTGGGGTTGTTAGAGTTTTCAGTGTATTGTTATAAGGCTTTTCAGAGCAGAACTGGGTTAGTTTCTCAGCAGGGTCAAACCTCACCAGCGTATGTGTGGGTGTGTGTGTGTGTGTGTGTGTGTGTGTGTGTGTGTGTGTGTGATTGAACTTGAATGTGTTGATATGTGTACATGCATGTTTGTTTATATTTGGGGAGGGGGACATAGAAACAGAACTGTGCAGGTCACCTTGTCTAGAACCTAAGGCACAGCGTTTGATTCCCCCCCCCAACAGTCATGCATAAAGAACAAGCAAGCAAATATCACAGAAAAAAAGTTGTTCTACAAAGTTAAAATGATCATGGTTAGCACATGTTAAGACATGCTGTCATTCCATCAAAGTGGCCTTAAACAGGCAGGCAGGGAAGAGCCGTCAATCAAATTTGCTGAATGGATAAAATGTTTGTTGTAGTCTCTGCTCTCTGTTTTGTTATGCATTAAATATGTCTAGGATAGCTTTAAGTTCCATAACCCTATATTTGGGAGGACTTCTGTGATTGTACACAGCTAACGTTCAACAGATGGGTTCAGCTGGGATGTGTCCATTTAGACTTACAGACCTTTACGTTAAGGACAAACAAGTCAACTTCAGCAATAAAAACATGGACATTATATTCAGAAATGAACATAACACTTGCTTTGTGATACAAGTGGGATAATGGACTCCTTGGCAGTCAGACAGAATTAAATGTTTTTTAAGGTGTAACAACCATTACCACTTGAATGGAAAATCCACCTGAGTGTCACTCAGCATCCCTTACATGAGGAGTTTTTATCTGACAGTGAAGCAGGGACCATCAATCTTCCTATGAAAGCAATGTGATTCCTAGCCTGGGTTTTCCCATGCTGCCTTATGCGCACAATTTTATTCACGCTGCTAGGCAGCCTGGATTACATGGACTTTGTTTTCACCTCAACGAAGGAACCAATCACAGAACGGAGGGGGAACAGCAAGGGGGGAACTATGACGACAAACCGAAGGTGTTATGAGCTATGTACAGACGCATTTGATAGACATTCGAAGTGCCCAAACGGCTCTGGGCATTCGTAAACCATGTTTCAAATACGAGAAAAAATGAATGTGTAGTTCCCAGACCTCATTGACATGGGGGTTGGTGTTAGCCAGGCTATGTGTTTTCCACAGTGAAGCTACATTATTGAAAGCACGGTCAGTGACCCAAGTTGCAATGCCTGCATGAACCACTAGTAGGCTGTAGACCACTGGTTGAAAATGCCTGCCTGACAGAATTCATTAAGTATGTAAATAATTGTAATTCCACAATGCACACACTCACAGTTGTAATGTAATTTCCCTTGCATTGTCTGAAGGGTTTATCAAGGGGATTTGCTATCAGTGTACATGTCGACCCCTCTCTGTGTCAGATGAGACCGTAAATAAAGCTGGACTCTTGGATATCATTTCACAGTTCATAACACCCATGTGAAGAATTGCTTGCCTAACTCATGGAGAAGGTGACATTTCAAGAAAAGAAGGAGAAAACAGATTCAAAACAAAAATAGCCAATGTTTATTAACTTTCTCTTATCATGACATTCGAAGTAAACTACTTTTGATGCTTTTCCTCTGAAATATGGATTTAATCATTATCAACTATGGTAACACTTTACTTGGATAGACCTGCCCAGCAGGGACATGTAGGATTATTTTACAATTACAACATAATTTACTAAACATCACTTTAACCAAATCCATCCCCAAACCTTAACCCTTAAACATAAACTGTAGTTAGGAGAGCATCTGTAGATTAGTGGGTGGTCTATCCGATTACTGCACTCTTAAAACAAATGTGTTGTCCCTATCTGGACACAGAGATGTGTTAAAAAAAACAACTCAAGTTGTGTTGTTTTCAATTGTGTAATATTGTCATATTGTGTAACAAATAAAAAAAAGGAAACAACACAAACTGTGTTGTCCCTATCTATACACAGAGATGTGTTTAAAAAAAAGACACAAGTTGTGTTGTTTTCAACACATTAGTTTTAAGAGTGAGATGTGACCACAAACTATTTTAAGTAGGAGGGTGCTGTGGTACCAGCGGACGGACACGTCCATCACAACATGCGTGTCCAGTGGCCATTAGGACCCAGGTTCAGGTCTGGCCCGATTTTACTCCTTGTCTCGCTCCTACTCATTTCCTGTCTACTCTCCTCTGCCCTGTCAATAAAGGCTAGAGCCTATAAATAAATCTTAAAAAACAGTAGATGTGCTCTGGTTGCTAACAGCAAGCAAGAATATGTCTAACATCTCAACAGGAAGTTTCAAATGTCCGCCCGAGTCCACTAATTCCGTATTACTGGACACACCTCGAAGGCCGTTATCCCGCTTATCACCCGGTTGCCACTGTAAAGCAAAGGAAACATGCGGTTTCGTTTAAAAAGAAGCTCAAGTTCAGCTTGTTGTACAACTTCTGATAGCATGGACAGTTAGCTTGTTTACAGTTGATTCCAATGTGGCGAAGCCTTCAACGTAGTCCTACTATGGTTGTTATAGTTACCATTCATAAGCATTGATATGGAACGGTGTCCTGTTATTCAGGCTTATTTGATCTACGTAATAATCAGGTAATAACGTTCGCAGCGGCCATTTTGTTGATATAGAAAATGCATAGGTGGGTCTATTTAATGCAGCTGTCAATTGACAAGCGCGACAGCACCGGTATGATCGCTGTAGGCTATTTATTTATTTGTACAAAATTTAACGTGATGGTAGGCCTATGTTGTGCAATAGGCCTAGGCTACAGTGCAGGCCGTTCTAACAACAGCAATACAGGCCGTTCTAACAGCAAATAGCCCTAGATTCACCCACTGTCAGAAACATAGCCTACCTGTCAACTTTTTTCCAGGTGTCTTCCTGTTTTAATATTTTCCCGTAAAATATCCCATATTTTATTACTTTCATAACATTAGCCCCATCGGACTTGGCCGTCTCTTTACTGTTGTCCTGTACCCCCTGCCCTTGCAGCGAAAATATGTTTTTAAAGCATCGTTTTGCTTGAGAGTGATCAGAACAGTGTGGGAGAGAGCACGATTTGATGACAATCTCATTAGACCTAGCTTAGCTTCACACCTCGTTTAATTAGTGCAGCAGTTTTGTAGTCCTACGACTTCTTGCTCTCAGCAGAGGGATAGCAACAGAAAGACGAATGTTGAAATTCCCCTGTATTTTGGGTGAGTAACCCGGAAAATCTCCCTTATTTTCGTTGCTCAATGTTGACATGGTCAGAAAACGAGAAGAAAATGAGACTGAGAAGTAGTCAGCGCAGGAGAGACTTGTGGCTACATATGATAAATAGCCTAGGCTAAACTTACAGCCAACTCTTCACATCGCCATTATTATATTTGTATTATTAATACTATATTATATTGTCCTCTGTGGGCTTAAGTTAAATACGTTTTAGACAGCGCAGCAGCTGCCCCTATGCAATGCGGAGACATCAGCAGTAGCCTGATGTAGTCGCCTACCATAGATTACCTTTGGACATAATTGCATTTGCATAGCATTGCTAGGTAGGCAATGTTAGCCAACGTTTACAGTAGCCTAAAGGCTAATATATTTATTCATGATGCGCCCTTTTCAGCTTGTCTTAGTGGCACGGCAAGTGGCAAATAGTAGGAACAAACTCAGCGGAGAAAGATATCAGTAGATACTTCTGATTTGTATAGTGTTTTGTTCACTTGGATTTTGGAAATGTTACAGAGAATATGTTAGCCCTTTCTGCCAGACATGTAGTTGCATCATAGATCCTCCTGTAGAAGTTATCAGACAAAAACGATCACTGGCTAACCCACTTTAAACTACTTTAGCAAAGTCCTTGGCTGCAGGTTGTGAGCAACAGGCAAACGCAAGATACAATTGCAGTCCAATGAGATGCAACTTTATTCTCTGCGATCATGGCAATGTTAGACGATGTCGTTGGTGGAACAAATATAAGTTCGCCGACCTTGACTCAGGCGACTTGAACGCTTTTCCCCTTCAGCTGCGACGTGTGCCGATGTATGAACAAGACAGTTAGGCTAAAAATAAATATCGGGGTAATTTACAGTTGACAATAATGACGGATCTTTACTTAATGCTATTAGATATGGGTCCATACGTTTATTTACTTATATTGACGAGATGAAGCCGTTAGGCTACTGTGCTCTGCTCAGCTCAAATCTACGCGCTACAGGCGATTGTCACATAGAATATAGCCTATAGAACTGGAATGTCATATCAACAATATGGCCGCGGCGGTGTTTGCGAATAAGCCCTATTAAAGGCCACCCCGCCAGCCAATCAGAAAAGAGTATTTCTTCTCTCCGGGTGATAAGTAAGGGATAACGGCCGCCGAGGTGTCCTGTTATACGGAATTAATGGACGACTGCGAGGGGCAAAAACTCCCCGACGCGCAGCGGAGGGGAGTTGCCTCCGCCCAAGTCCATTAATTCCGTATAACTGGACACACCTCGAAGGCCGTTATCCCGCTTATCACCCGGTTGCCACTGTAAACACTGTAAACACGCGGTTCTGTTTAAAAAGAAGCTCACTAGTTCAGCTTGTTGTACAACTTTAGCATGGACAGTTAGCTTGTTTACAGTTGATTCCATTGTTGGGAAGCCTGCAACCAAAAGATTCTAGAGCGCTGCAACCGTCGTCCTACTATGGTTGTAATAGTTACCATTCATAAGCATTGATATGGAACGGTGTCCTGTTTTTCAGAATTAAAGGCCACCCGCCAGCCAATCAGAAAAGAGTATTTCTTCTCTCCGGGTGATAATTTATTTTTAAGTCACGTTTCCTTTTTTCGTAGTTGATTGCTGCCTAGTTAAGATTAGTCAGCGTGGCCAAAAGTGCCCCTGGTGAGAGAGCCCTAGCCTGGCCTTATATCATTATCCTCTTCTCAACAAGAAAGTAAATCAGGCATTCAGAAAAAGATGTGAAGACCTCTGATCCCTCTCATTTCCACACTTTATTTTTCTTTCTCATTCTTTCTTTCCTTCCCTCTCGAGTCCCTCTCTCATTTCTTCCCACCTTCTCTCTCTGTCACACTCATTTTATCTCTCTGACTGTAGTGTGCATTCTCTCTTTCTCCCCCTCATCCTCTCTCTCTCTCCATAGTCCCCCCATCTCTTTCTCAGTGTATCTTGCTTCTTTTCTTGTCTTCCTCTCTCACTCGAGGTTTTCTATCTTTCCCTCTCTCTTCTCTGTCAGTCAGTCTATCCTTCTCTGTTTCTGGGTAATGTTCCTTGTGATCTTCACAGTCAGTCTGTCCTACTCTCGTTCTCTCTCTAACGTACCTGTGATCTGAGATTATACGGGTGCCGAAACGTAAAGCCCAACTAACACCGTCAGCGCCGCAGGGGTTTTCATATGCTTCCGGTGAGCGGAGATCGTCCCTTTCCTGCTGTGACACGGGCAGGAAAAGACTACTGCAGGACCATAATACAGGGACATAGGTCTGTAATTGTGTGTGTGTGTGTGTGTGTGATTGAACTTGAATGTGTTGATATGTGTAGTGTACACATGGACGGATTAAGAACTTTTGGGCCCCTGGGCCCAGATGTATTAAGGGCTCCCCACTAATTGTCGCATATGTGGAAGGGAGGTTTGGGGGTCGTCCCCCAGAATTTTTTTTTATTTGTTTGATGTGATTTCCTGTATTCTGGTGCATTTTGGGGATGGCCAATACTAACTCAGAGTCATAGCCTACATCCTGATGTGTTGATATTGAGGCAATGATTCCATGCAAAGGCTTGGGCTTCAGGGCCCCCTGACACCTTGGGCCCCTGGGTAATAATAAGTAATCCATCCCTGAGAGTACATGCATGTTTGTTTACATTTGGGGGGGGGGGGGGGGGGATATAGAGCAGCCAGGAAGACAGAACTGTGCAGGTCACCTTTTCTAGAACGTTCTCCAAGTGGCCAGTTGACCTGCCAGAGCAAATCATGTCTCTGTCTCAGACTTCACATGAGTCTGAGACAGAGATCCAATAGGACCAGACGTGAGGGTGTTTGAGTGTGATGCAATGTTAAAGGGCCACAGAAACACCACCAATTGCCCCGTAACCAAAAATGCTCTCTCTCTCCCCCCCTCTCTCTCTCTGTGCATTATGTATCTGGCTTGTCTCGCTCTGCAGCCTCTGTTGTGTTGAGTTGTGTAAATACGATAAAAGAGGCATTCTGGTATTCGAAGAGACGTCGGGTCTCTGTGCACCTCAAATGAGAGGGTGAGGAGAAAGGACAGTTGTCTCAGCCAGTGACTCAACGTTTTTGTTCTTCTGCTTCTCTTTATTGTCTTTACTTTTTTCCTCCTCTTGTTGTTTTGTTACATTTCAAGGAGTGTGTGTGTGTGTGTGTGTGTGTGTGGGGGGGGGGGGGGGGTTGTCGTCCCTCCATTAGCTCAAAAATGGAGTGACTCAGAGAATACATGCATGCTGTCGGCACAGTCCAGTGTTGCAACTGAGGATATGTTTGTGTGAGTGACACCACAAAGATCTTGGCTGTAAACACAAGACAGACAAAGAGAAAGAGAGAGAGAGAGAGAGAGAGAGAGAGAGAGAGAGAGAGAGAAAGAGAGAGAGAGAAAGAGAGAGAGAAAGAGAGAGAGAGAGAGAGAGAGAGAGAGAAAGAGAGAGAGAGAGAGAGAGAGAGAGAAGGAGAGAGAGAGGGAGAGAGAGAGAGAGAAAGAGAGAGAGAGAACAAAAGTGAGATGGAAAGTGGGTGCATGGCTGAGTAAGGGAGTGAGAAAAAGAAAAAAAACTGAGTGGAGGAGTAGATTGAATGAGTGTGGCAGAGAGAGATAGAGAGAGAAAGAAAGAGAAAGTGAGAGAGATGACAAGGGGGTAGGTGTATATCTGTATATATAACACTGAAGGGATAGTGAAGAATGGAAAATGTCTGCTTACACCGAGACAGAAGCACACACACACACACAACACACATGCACAAATACGCACACACACCTCCAATCACTCAAAGTGAATTGCACCTCATGCAGATGAATCACAGTGTAAACAGAGCATGGGATTTCAAAATTAAACTCAAAGTCGTTCGACAATTTGTGCAAATGTTTAATCATCTGCCTCAGCACAAAGCAATACGCAGTACAAATAGGATTCATTATTCTCGGCTAAGAACAAGATAGCAGGAGGGGAGGCCAATGACTGGCATGCCAAAGATGGCATGTGCATAGAGTAACCCTCTGTTCCCAAGAGAGGCATACGGAGATGATGGATTGTTTTCATTCTTAAAGTGGGAGGGATGGTGGTGGTGGTGGTGGTGGTGGAGCCGGTGGGGTAAGGTTGGAAAAAAAACAAAAACAAGCCTAATGTGAGGTATTTCATTCAAGATGACAAAGTGCTTTAAGGGAATGCGCAGCTGGTAAAAATCAAATAAAAAAACAAACCATCTAAAGTTCATTGAGACAAGGTGTTCTACATACAGCTAGGCACAAATCCATATGGAAAATAGGACACATTCCAACATACACATTCAAGCACATTTAAGATGAAGGTGGAAGTTTAAGATAAATAAACGAATGAAAATTCAGCTACCAGGAGAGACTTGTCAGGCGTGGTGAGGTGGTCAAAAAATAAATTGTATTTATTTTGCATTAACACTCTGACCAAATAAATACAAAAAGTGTAATGTGGACATTAAAAGCAGTAAAGGTATTGAGCATTTCAACTGACTACAATGGCAGGGAATCACCTGAGCGCAAACTGGACTGGACAGTGGACCTGAATCCATCTGTGTTCTCCTGAGCTAAACATGTCAGACAATGTTAAGTCCCACTGGTTAAACACTGGGGTGGTCAATCTTAAGGAGCTTAAAGATGACCATTGCAAACTCACTTGAATGCCTAATAGCCTAATGTAGTGTGAGGTGTTGGGGTGGATTTGTTGATATAGGTTATTTGTCTGTGATGGTTTGTAGGAAAAGTTTATCTCACTGCAAGACTTTATACCAATTGTGTTCACTGTATAGCGAGAAGTTAAAGACTATTTGACAAGCTGTAGTATATCATATTTTCTGCCAGTGTATATTAAAAAATGAAATGTGTATTTGGCTGTTAAACAGATGCATATGAAAATATCACAGTATCTTGGCAATGACTTTTGGACTTTAAGGATTATATCATAGTATAATATCATCTTTGATTAGAAATAAGGATTAGACTGAGAAAAAATAGCTAATTTGTAGACACGAGGACCAATGTTATCGTTCATCTTGCTAAATATGTTGTAGACTCTTTGTGTAGCGCACTGTTGTAGAACATTTTAGAGGTAAACATCATGTACTTTGTACTAAAATATTTTCTTTTTCAAGTAAACATTCCCATATGGTGTTACATGACAATATTGCACGTGGTCTTATACAACCATTTTAAAAAAAATGCATGAGAAAGAAATATTTATATATAACATGTATGTCAAGGAACTTAATGATTTGGTATCGTAGCTACAGTATATGTTATGAATGACCTGACCTGAAACCTTTGCAGCTTCAAGGACCCATTTGGGATCCCTAAAATTTCTTTAGCATAGGACATTTTTGTCACAGTAAACATCTACTTAGAAGCCCAAGGGTGAATTGTGAGCTATGAGCTATGCGCTAAAAGCTGTTTCACACAAAATGGTGCTATAAGTAAAGACTATAAGTAGAGTCTTCTGAATAATATTTTCCATTTGAACTTGATTTGCATATTAAAAATAATAATAAAAAATATACATGTTTTTTAAATTGCTTAAATTATCAACAATATCCAAGCATGACACAATCATCAATCATCAAAGTGCCTGAGTTTGTCCTCTGACTTTAGAGAGTATAGAGCCTCTTCTCCCTTTCACTAAAAGTCAAAGTGTTGGACTATTTCTTTCGGTCAACTGGCATCTCGTCCGACAGATCGACCACATTATTGTAGGCCCTGGCGTCCTCCTCCTCCTCATCGTACTGGTGTCTGGCGAAGTTGACAAAGACCTGAAGAGAGAAGAGGCGAGACAGTTTCAGATTAAAACATGTCTGCTGAAGTAATAACAGATGGTTTGTGCTCCTCACGTCATCCTTTTTAATTCCATCATGGTTGTGTCCGAGTCTGACCATGCGGACATCTCTGATTGGACATACATGGAGTATACACAAGAGACATGGTGTGGATGAGATTAGAGTATCTCTCTCTCTCTCTCTCTCTCTCTCTCTCTGTGTGTTTGCATTCAATCACTGTATTTCTGTTTCTTAGTAGGAGAAACAGAGAACTGAAAGTAGAGAAACAGAGAATATAAAACCTGAATATAGTAAACGACAGGCACACTTTCTCCCTCTCTGTCTCTCCGTCTGTCATCCCCACCCCCACTCTCCTCCATCGTTCCTGCTACTTCTCACGTGCATCAAGCCCAACAGCAAACGCCGGCTCTGAAGACGGAGGAGTGAACTTGTTCTATTATTTCTCTGAAGGCAGGCACCACCTCTGTGGCATCCACAGCTTCACTCCTTCTCTGTCTCTCTCTTTCTCTCTCCCTCTCTCCCTCTTTCCCACTTCTTCTCTAGTCTCATACACTTCCCTACTCTCCTTCCTCACTACCTCATTCTCTCTCTCTCTCTATCTCATTTTACTTCCTTTGCCTCTTCTATACTTCCCACCTCTCTCTCTCTCTCTCTCTCTCTCTCTCTCTCTGTCTCTCTCTCTCTCTCTCTCTCTCTCTCTCTGTTTCTCCTTTTTTTGCTCCTACTCTCTTCTTCTCTGCCCACAAAGCAATGGCAGCCTTTTTTGAAAGCCACGGTGGATTCAAATCCACTTCTCTCCGCACAACTCCTCGCTCCAGAGATAAGTGACTCCTTTACCCCCCCCCCCCCCCCCCCACCACCACCACCACCCCCGACCGTGTTTCATTTCCGAGGGAAACATGTCAGTGCAGCCAATTCCCACATCCATCCAGGTGTCAGATTACGCCAGCTATCTTAATTGGAACTAGAGGGACCCTTAGTCTTGGACGCCGGTGGAGGATTGTTAGGTGGGTGATATTGCTGAACTGCATGCTCCTTTCAAATGTCTCCTCGCTTCTACCAGAGCCCAGGGAAAACTCCTGAGAAAACTTTGTGAGGGGGGGAAAAAGAACAAGAACGACAAAGGACAAAAAAGGTCTTTGGATGTGCCATGAAATTGGCTTGACTGTCTTAGAACTGAGAAAGCCCTGCAGACACAAATAGTCAGCATGACACAATGATATTATTATTATTATTATTATTATATATCATTATTTTATACAATGATATCAATTTTCATGATGATAACAAAGGCACGGCCATGTTTAGTATGGTAAGAGTAGTTTTACAACAGAATTTATGATAATTCTGACAATACCACACACCTGGGGTGTATGGCATAGGTGTACGTGTCCAAAGTGTTGGGGGAGTCTTGAGTCTAAACTGTGCTAAAATAAGGTTATACAATGTCACTCCTTTATGTTTGCTTGTTTTTTCATTTATTTAGTTATTACACATCAATGTAACATCCTCCGCCAGGCCTTAAGTAGTTTTGAGTGTAGTCATGTGTTTAAATATAAAATGCACATAAACAACGTGTTCTTCATCTTGTATGAGCACATGACAAAGGATATATATATACTTTGATAAAGGGCATACTTTTTATGAACCCTCTATGTTCACCCGCCCCCGTCACCTCAACAGCCCTCAAGGCATGCCAGAGCGCGACACCGTGCTCGAGTGATGTCCCGTTTCCGGCATGCCACAGAGGACTGGAGCGGAGCGAGAAGGAGGCAAATTAATCACTCCGCCGATGTTTACAGCACGACCACCGAGGCGTGGCAGGACTAAGAAGGACGCAGCGGACCGCAATTAACCTCACCGGAGCACCGTGCCTGTCAGGAGGGAGTCCTGTCTTTGGTGGAGACAGAGAGAGTGAGAGACAGAGAGAGAGAGAGAGAGAGAGAGAGAGAGAGAGAGTGAGAGACAGAGAGAGGGAGAGAGAGTGAGAGACAGAGAGAGAGAGAGGCAGAGAGAGAGAGAGAGAGAGAGAGAGAGAGAGAGGCAGAGAGAGTGAGACAGACTGTGTCATTGAGTCCTGGGGGATGGGCTGGAAGCTGTTGATCGCGGTGCATCCTAAAGGCCAATTTATAGTTCAGGCAAGAAGTCTCTCCACAACATTTGATGTACACTGCAAAAATAATATTTGCTTAAGACATTTTTGCACTTGATTTAAGTTTTTTTTGCCTTGTACTGTACTAAGTGAAAATGTTCTTGTTCTATTGGCAAATCTTGCCAGATAATTATGCTTATTTTAAGTAGTATTTCCCACAAAACAATAAACTTTCACTTGCAAGATTTGCCAACAGAACAATAATATTTTCACTTATAACAAGGTCAAAATGGGGCAAAAACTCTCTTGTTATAAGCAAAAATAAGTATATATTCCCTTGATTTAAGCTTATCTATCTCACTTAGATTTTGAATTCTAGGATTTTTTGCAGTGAAAGAGACAATTTGTTTTTTGCTAGGGTGTCACAGAGCATGTTGTTCCCACCAACACTTGTGAAACATCATACTCTGATTGGATATCAATGTTTTAGTGGAGTTCAAGTTCTATTGTGTGTTGCCATACAACACTTTATTTGACGGGTGTGCATAAGACTGACATGACACTGTCATAACCATGACATGGGCAACAGTTTAATAAAAGAGGGTCAAACATCTCTCTTTATGCTTCCTTTTATTTCCCACCAGCACATAGCGTCGATAAAAAACACTGAATCAGCCTAAAAACAGAAACAGTTTCTGGGTACACTGCCCAAAAACAGCGTTTTACCTGTGCAGTTTTACAAAAGCTGCAAAGGTTAAAGAGTCAAGCACAGGCAACATTTCTGCGGTTTCGGGGTTTTTATATTCAATAACACACATTGTTAGAGAGAAGGAATTGATGAAGACTGTGAGGAAGGCAAAGGTAGGAGAGGTTGGCAAAACCTTTTACAATATTTAATCCAGCACACATTGTTGGGGAGCAGCTATTGATCAGTAGCCTGGCTCCGACCTCCTACGTACTTCTGCTAAATTTGCATTTCCCTTCAGTACGTCGTCTGGGTCTGCGGTATATTCACAGGTTTTCTCCTGCAAAAATCTGCAGGTCCAATCAGCGAACAGAGGGAGCGGCTGAGAACGATGACGTTGAGGTTGTGCGCTAGATTGAGCCAGACATACGTCACGACCAAACGTTAGTGATTGGTTATGGCAGATCCAGAGTGGCTCTGGGCAGATCCAATAGTTTTAAACTTCAACAGAGTACTCGCCTTCAAGGAAGTTAACGCTTGGCAATGGAAAGTAGCCAGACTCTCTGTACATTATGAAATGTGTGAGAGTCTGGTAGGACCAGGCTAATTGATCAGGGGTGTGTTTCCTAAAACCATAGTTGCTAACTAAGTTAGCAACTTTGTTGGTTGCAATGCAATTTCAACCCAGGATAGTGAGGAAGGAACATATATGGGGAGCTGGTGAAACCATTTGAAGGGAGCTAAAGCCACCTGGCCTGATGCCTACAAGCCAAGCTACAAGCTAAAGCCACCTGGCCTGATGTGTCAACATTTGAGCAACACTGTGGAGAAACAGGAAAACAAACTCCATGTAGAGGTGTTGGATGGGGGATCCCAATAAAGGCTGTTGCCCAAATGTTGGCAGTGAATAGCCATAATACACCCAGTTTTATTTATTTTAACAAGGCAACAGTAGACAAAGCAGAATAGGAGTAAAGGGGAAAAAAAATCCCCTGATGCTCCTGTTAAATCCAAACAGCACTGAGCAGTTACAGTATAAAACCAGCAGGTTGAGCATGATGCGATGTAGAGCCAATTAGTGCTTTCAGACTGACAGGGCGCTAGTCGTCAGATCTCTGAGTTAAGAAAGCACAGCTTCTCATATGAGCAAAATAATCATACAGTAACCCCTAATTAAGAGAGCCTGGCAAGAGCATAAAAATAGATAGTCACCATCACCATCACCACCATAGTGATGGTGTCGAAGCTCACACCCAGGGTGTTTCATGGATTTTCACTGAGAGTTGAGCAATCAAGTTCAAGTGATGGAATGTGAGCTGTCACTCGCTAACAGACAAGGTCGATTTGAGAAAGTTCCGTCATAAAGTCTAGAAGTGAAGGAACCTTTAGGTTGCAGTTATGAAGAACTCTCAATCTGTGGAAGAGCTCTCAGTCCTGAAGTCCTGAAGCAAAGAAAAAACTCTCAAGTCTAAAGCAAAGGAAGAACTTTGAGGCCTAAAGCTAGGAAAGAACTCGCAGGCTTGAAGCAAAGAAAGAACTTTGGGGCAGCCGTGGCCTACTGGTTAGCACTTCGGACTTATAACCGGAGGGTTGCCGGTTCGAACCCCGACCAGTAGGCACGGCTGAAGTGCCCTTGAGCAAGGCACCTAACCCCTCACTGCTCCCCGAGCGCCGCTGTTGTTGCAGGCAGCTCACTGCGCCGGGATTAGTGTGTGCTTCACCTCACTGTGTGTTCACTGTGTGTGCTGAGTGTTTCACTAATTCAGAGATTGGGATAAATGCAGAGACCAAATTTCCCTCACGGGATCAAAAGAGTATATATACTTATACTACTTAACTTTGAGACCAAAACTGATGGAATCATGTTGAAGTCAGTAGCAAACAAAGAATTCTGAGGCCTAAAGCGAAATAACTTTCTGGCCAGTAGTATGGGTAGAAATCTCAGTCCAAATACAAAGGAAGAACTCTCAGCCCAAACCAAGGGAAGAACTGTCAGGCCCATACCAATGGAATAACTCTCAGGTACGAACCAAGGGAAGAACCCTCCAGCTCAAACTAAGGGAAGAATTCCCAGGCTGGGGTAGCATGAACACATTCATTCACACACACACACACTAAGCAGACAGGTAAAGCCCTCACAGCTGCATGCCGTTACCAATTAAATAATTTAATCAGAGTCAACAAATATCGCTGATTAGTTGTATTAGGTATTGCGCTGCTGCTGGGCTAATGATAATAATTGCCTTAGGCTAGACTCAAAAACACAGCCCCGGCATCAGTGGGCTGAGTCGTTAACGTGTCTATGGAGGCTGAGAGAGAGTTGTCCTGGGATGACTCAAAAGTCTCACCTCAACTAAGGTCAATAGATATGATAAACAGCAGGGCAATCCATCACGGTGAAAATATATTGTATATTCTGGACGAGCTGCTCTCGAGAAGAGAAGAGAAGAGAAGAGAGGAGAGGAGATGAGAGGAGAAGAGGGCGTACGTGCGAATAATCTGGAGAATGTTGTTTCTTAAGTGAAGGCTGAAGGACGGAGCAAGTGAATCAACACAAACAAATGCACACACTTATCTGTGTCCCTGTAGGCAGGCACGCACGCACGCACACACACACACACACAAACACACACACACACACACACACACACACACACACACACACACACACACACACACACACACACACACACACACACACACACAGTGGGAAATACTGGTGGATAAAAGCATGGCCAATGAATTACAAACCATCAGAAAATGTATCTTTCTTTCTCTCTCCCTTTAACTTTCTTTCTCTCTCCATCTCTCTCTTTCTCTCTCTCTCTCTCACACACACCAACACACACACACACACACACACACACACACAAAACACACACACACACACACACACACACACACACACACACACACACACACAAAAACACACAAACACGTACCTGATCCAGCGTCGTCTGGGAGACGGAGTAGTCCTCCACGCTGAGGGCCTTCTGGTGCTTGGTGAACTGGCTGAAGATGCCCGCCAGAGCGCCCTCTCCGCGTGGGAGCTGGTACTGCAGCGTGTTGTGGTGCCGCTCCTTGAGCAAGCTGCCCGGGAAGTTGGCCCGCACAAACTCCTCCACAGGCCCAAGAGCAGGGGGCGAGCCCCCAACCTTCACAATCACAGTGTAGCCGTCACCAAACCTACATATGGGGTTGGGGGGGTTGGGGGGGGGGGTTAAGACATCCACTGTCAGCCAGTATCCAGTGATTAACTTGTCAATAGTTAACACGTATTTATATTGTGTGTAAAGGAAGTAGAATGCAATAAGTCTAATTGAACTCTAGCTTGAACATTATTCCCAAACATATACTGTACATGGAGGGGGCATGGGGAGGTTGAGAGGGATGAGGCACTTGTTATCTTATCAGCAAGTATCCAGTGATTAACTTGTCAATAAGTATTGCCGCTGAGTGTAAAGGTAGCATTTATTGTTACACTAATCACACTGCAGCCTACACAAACCTACACATAGGGGGTATGAGTAGAAAGAGACATCCAATATCAGCAAGTATCCAGTCATTAATAAGTCAATACAGTATTCATTAGCAAGAGGGACTACACCAAGCATTATCTTCTACTGTCTTTATTGTACAGTGGAGTTTAGTTATATGTTTATACTTATACTTATGTTTACCATTTCTGCTGTAAGTGCATGTTGTGTGTGATGTCTGTATGCTACTGAGATATCTATCTATCTATCTATCTATCTATCTAGCAGTGCACATACACACTCAAGAGTCAATATGTAGAACCACCATCTGCAAGAGGGACTACACCAAGCAGTGCACATACACACTCAAGAGTCAATATTTAGAACCACCATCTGCAAGAGGGACTACACCAAGCAGTACACATACTGTACACACTCAAGAGTAAATATGTAGAACCACCATCTGCAAGAGGGACTACACCAAGCAGTGCACATACACACTCAAGAGTCAAGAACTACCATCTGCAAGAGGGACTACACCAAGCAGTGCACATACACACTCAAGAGTCAATATGTAGAACCACCATCTGCAAGAGGGACTACACCAAGCAGTGCACATACACACTCAAGAGTCCACATGTAGAGCCAGAGCACTGAGGCTGTATAAGGAAGGCCGCACACAGAGCATTTGATAAACAGTGGATTTCATTGAGCCACACTGACAAACAAATAGAAATTGAACTGTACAGTAATCTACACGGCGGCGTCATGGCAACGGTGGGGGTTCGGTGGTGGTGTACGCAGGGGTTGTGTTGGAAACAACAGAGTCGGCGTAATCAAACATCGCAAGCCGAGTGCGCCGCACTCATGTCGGTCCAACTACCACATCCACCATCAATAAATATTCAGTGATGACAGTGTCCAGACGATGCCCTTCAGCTGGGAGGACATGCCACTAACAACGGAGGAGGGGTTCAGATGTAAGGGGAGACACCCTGGCTGTTTCAGATGAATGCCCTTGTTCAGTGGAGCAAGCACAGTCTCCTTCTGAGACTGGGTGAGCTGAATAACGATGTGTAAAGTGATATAGATAAAAGCCTCCGCTAAGTCCGCCAAGGTGTATATAAAACATAAAGATCAACGTGCTGTCCATATTTATCATCATGGTACAGGGTTGTGAATATTCACTGTACTGCTATATACAAAAGCAAACTTAAGCAATCTGTTCAGGAAACTCTTGCCTGAAAGACTGAATTTTTTTCTAGGACACAGGAAAACAAATCATACTATGACGGTGTCTAAATGATACAACTCACTATTGCTTTTTCACATTGCAACCAAACATACACAAACATACAGCCGCTGTTGCGCAATCACAAAACTCTTCAACAACAATAGATGGTAGATTGTCAGTGAAATCATCACTTTTGGTTAATCTGTCTCTTGTAAACCTCCTCCTATGTGTCCAGCCCTCATCGTGTCATAAAGACAAACACTTCACTGTGACTGTGGCTGTGGCAGGCGAGGGGAAGCGGTGAAGTGCTTTAAGCGCCAGCCTACTTCTTCATCAGACTCTTTTCTGCAGCTCTGCAGGACTATCAGGTCTTTCTGTTAAGTTCTCCTCCATCTCCCTCCCTCCCTCTCCCTCCCGCACGCTCGAGAACTTCTCAGCTAAACTCAGGGAGGGAGGGAGGCACAGCCAGACAGAGAGTGGAGGAGAGAGAGAGAGAGAGAGATAGAGAGAGAGAGAAAGAGAGGAACAAAGAGTGAGGGAGAGAGGAAAAGACTGCAAAGGACTAAATCTGTTCATAACTGTTTTATTGTTATGTGGCTATTAGCTTCTGTTTTATATTTGTTATTGTTGCTACATTGCATGTTAACACAATTCACTTGTCATGCTTTGGCAATATCAAAATGTATTATGGACACAGCAATAGAGAGAGCGAGAGAGAGAGAGAGAGAGAGAGAGAGAGAGAGAGAGAGAGAGAGAGAGAGAGAGAGAGATAGAGCGAGAGAGAGAGAGAGAGAGAGAGAGAGAGAGGCAAAAAAGAAAGTAATGAGGAAGTTGGAGATGAGTGTCATGTGACTGGATGTGTGTGTGTGTGTGTGTGTGTGTGTGTGTGTGTGTGTGTGTGTGTGTGTGTGTGCGCAAGAGCGTGTGTGTGTGTAGGTGCGTGTGTGTGTGTCTGAGTGAAAGGATGAAAGGAAGGTGGAGTGTGAAAAATAGAGAGAGAGAGAGAGGAGAGAAGAGAGATAGAGAGAGAGAGAGGAGAGAAGAGAGATAGAGAGAGAGAGAGAGAGAGAGAGAGAGAGAGAGAGAGAGAGAGAGAGAGAGAGAGAGGGAGCATGGCACAGGGAGGCCCAGTCAGAGGGAGAGATGATGCATAATTGATGTTAATTTCCCTGCTGCCAGTGTGTGTGAGTGCAAGGCGTGTGCTACCCACTGGGTAGCGGGTAGCAGGTGTGTGCACCCCCATCGTCCTGCCCCGAACATCCCCTCCCAACATCTGCCCCATCACTCCCAACTACCCCCCCCCACCCCTCTGTTGCCACCCTCAGGACCCTGTTGCTATGGGGTATCTGACAGGGCTGTATGCAATGGAACATCAGGCCCCTCTGCCTGCTGATAGGTTGATAGGTTACCACGGCGCCACTTTGTTTACATGTGTGTGTTAAGGGCGCGGCCGCCTGCTGTGCTCTGAGGCCTTGCCTGGAATTAGTGCAGAGAGCTGAGCATCAACCACCTGCAGAGACGATAAGCAATTCTGGAGAGGAGTGTGTCTGTGTCTCTGTGTGTGTGTGTGTGTGTGTGTGCGTGTGTGTGTGTGTGTGGGATAGAACACCTACTTTTGCATGCATCTCCAAGTGCGTGTGTACATGTATCTGTGTATAAGTCGCTTTGGTTAAAAATGCGTCAGCCAAAATGTAATGTAATGTAATATGTATGTGTGTGTGTGTGTGTGTGTGTGTGTGTGTGTGTGAGAGAGAGAGAGAGTGTGTAGTGCTAGTGTGTCTGTAAATGTGTGTCTGTATATTTATTTCTGTGTGTGCTATAGGCAGTGAGCTTGTTTGCATTTCTGTGTTTTTTTTGTGCCTCGCTGAAACTGTGTAAGACGCATAAGAAGCATCTTTTTGCCTTTCTAAATGTAGAACTATTTGTGCTTGTCTCTCTGTGTTTGTGTTTGTTTGTGTGCATGAGTGTGAGCGTGTGTACGCGTCTCCATATGTATGAAAGTATTCAAAGTTGTGTATCCAATGCGTATGTGTTCTCAGTAGCTGTGCATATCCACTCGGAAGAGGCTGACTAGAAACGGTTCTTTGAGGTCAGAGACGTTTTTAGCGTTCGCAGAGCATCTCCTCCACCCTCTCCTGTAAACAGCTGTAGCTGTGTGGCGCACCGCGCTTTTCGACACCGGCGCGCATCGAGGACGTGCTTCACACGTCGCGGAGGTAATTTGGGCTATACATGTCAGCCATCTGCTGGTCCTTCAGCCCCCCCCGGAAGCGTGCGTGGGAACCAAACGGCAAGAATCAGTCGAGCATAAGGCTGAAGAATTTATCCACACTCCCGACGCGGCCGGGAAAATGTAATCAATATGATCCAGCGCTGATGAGCTCGTGATTCACGGTCTAGCAAACGAGGCCTCTGTCCCAAAGCTTACGCGAAACACTTGGGAATCTGTTAGCGTCGTTATGTATTTACACAAAACACTTCAATCGAAACAAAACACGAATGTATGTTTTTTCCCACCCGTTTTGAGTCATTTGCTTTTTGAGAATATATGCTGAAGTGATTTGCATTCAATTTAGAACACAACACCTACATTCAATCAACTCCAATTATATGCATACACATCTCCTCTGTATCCATGTCTTTGGTAAAAATAAATACTCTTTTAAGTAAACACACAAACCTTTTAGCAAACAAAATGCATCTGTCTGGCACAAAAAAGGTTCTTCACCAAAGGTTTGGAGTTTTAACTCAGAAGAACTTTTAATAAGTTCCTCATATGGTCTATATCAGGGGTCGGGAACCTTTTTTGCCTGGAGAGCCACTTTTACCAAATGTATTATTTTTTTAATCTCAGAAGAGCCACATAAAGACGGTTACAAGAAAAAGTTTCGATATTTAACGTACAGTTACTTTCATTCAACAGAGGATTTTTAAATAGCCTACATTTTCTACTAGTTTTAATGTGCAAGTAACTTGAAATGTAAAGTGGAATGACAGAAGTATAGGCCTTAGGCCTATACTTCCCATGTAGGCTAAACACCACCCCCTATTTTTCCAGTGTCCTTTGGTATGCAAAGTAACTAAAAAACTAAATTGAACATTAGGCCTTGGAGTCTGGATGGCTCATATTCAGTGAGGTGAAGTTTCATGCAAGAATTGAGGCTGTCACCATTTAAGGGCAACTCCATGCAAAACTGTCATATCCATAACGTGTTGGCGTTATGGATGTGACAGTTTTGCGCGGAATTGCCCTTAAACGTGAGCGCAGGTTTGTCTTTATATTTTTCATATGTGAGAAAGATTTCTCACATGCAAGTGGAACCGAACAGGGTTAACACAGCAATAGCCTACTAACTCGTTGCAGTGTGCGATATATAACGGGCAGTTAATTTCGCGTTTTCAGAGTCAGTCTTCGGATGGAAACTTTCCCATTTCAGCCTTGTGTTGCTGTGGTTGCTGACGTTTCCTTTTTGAACATTTTATCTAGCCTACAGCAAGCGCACACATCAACACACACACAACAACACATCACATCAACAATTAAAGTGTTATAGTTGACTGAAATGGAGGGAAATCGGTGATTTTGTTTGATATTGACATGGCAACGAACCGCGAATGTAACAATATTGTGCAGCTACGGTTACGGAGTCAAGTGATTTAATTTCAAAAGCTGAGCATCAGAGGGATCAAAGAGACACATGCAGCTCCGGAGCTGCGGGTTGCCGACCCCTGGGCTATATCATAACACAATTCTGGCACAAACTGATTAGTAGTTGAGGTGACATTTACTCCTTTCATTGTAAAGCACTGTATAAATCATCAATCAATTCATCATCACATAGGCCGTAACACCTTTTGATTGTCTTGTTTCAATCAGTGTTATCTTGAATATTTTCACTCCATAACAAATGGGAAGTCCTTCTACTCTAGACAGTATTGTAAAAAGAAGACACTGAAGTCTCAATTGCTCACTTGGCAGTGAAGCAAGAGCGTGTGGCTTGGGGATAGAGTTTAGCTGGGCAATTTTACATAATAAATAAACACAGCTGAACAGGAATAATGTTAGCATCTGATATTAACAGTGAAATTACATTACAGACTGCACAGTTCACTAGCGAGCGAATGGCCTTCTCTATCCTCATTAACGTCGGTAATCTTAGTGGGCTTATGCCATGTTAGCCTTACGCGCTGAGGAGTAAACCACTTTGCCTTGTTATTTTGTCGTTAGCGCACTTATGACCCATTGTTTTCTGCCTAATTAATCCCCTAATGTCATATTTACCCGTGAAAATGTCCACGGCGTGCGCTAAGCGCACGGCACGCAACAGCAGACAGGTTCCATCGTTATAATTACAAACCTGGGAGGAATTCAAGTGAGCAGACCCCCCCCCCCCCCCCACACACACACACTCCCCCCACCCCCTGTCCTCCAAAATCATCCATGCTTCCATCTTCACTCTCCTCTGCCACCCTCCTCCCCAACACTCCAACCTCACCTGGCACCCACCGGAGTACCACAGTCCCCGTGGAGGGAGAAGGCGCTCAGTGGAGAGATGCGACCGAAATAACTTCCTCCTGAGAGGCTTCCGCAGTGGAGGAGAGAAGCGGAGGAGAGAGAGGAGGAGGGGGGGTAGGAGGAGAAGGGGGGGAGTAGGGAAGAGGGGAAGAGAGAGGAGGAGGGAGAGTAGGAGGAGGGGTGGGTAGGAGGAGGGGGGAGAGGGGAAGAGAGAGGAGGAGGAGGGGGGGGTGAAGAGAGAGGAGAGAAGAGGGGAAGAGAGAGCAGGAGGGAGAGTAGGAGGAGGGGTGGGTAGAAGGAGGGGGGAGAGGGGAAGAGAGAAGGAGAGAAGAGGGGAAGACAGAGGAGGAGGAGAAAAGGAATGAGCAGAGGAAGAGGTGAAGGAACTAAAAGGAAAGGATGAGAGAGGAGATGAGGAGGAGGAAGACAAGAGCAGAGGATGAGGAAGAATAAAGGAGCAGAGGAGGATAAATTAGGAGTGGAATATTCAGTTCCACCATGGTAAATGTGCATTTGGTTGTTGCTGTGACACACATGAACTATTGCATGGTAACGTATCAACCAACAATTCAGCACCAGAACTACCACGGGTGGGTGGGGGGGTGTAGTCGAGACCGCAGCTCAAGTAAAACCCCATATTCTGAGTGACTTAATCAAAACTCCCAGGAATGAGCTCTTAAATGACTCATGAGAAACCGCATGAGAAAATCAGTCTCGGCTGCATGAGAAAATGCGCTGACATTTATCATGCGGTTCACACCCCTTTGGCTAAACTCCACAGTGATTTTTCAAACGCGCATACACGCATTCCAATGAGACGGCACGCTCAGGCAGCGGCACGTAAAAGGGGACGCTTCAGACTGCCAATGAGTAAATAGAACGGTAAAGGCCCTAGCCCACCTGTCAGGGAGGAAGAAGGCCTGAAAAATACTGGAAATTACAATGCGGCCATTTGAAAAAAAAAAAAGGTCTTATGTCTGAGGAAGGGCCCTGGCTTGTGGTGGTAAAATACCTTTAAATGACTTTTGGAGCAGAAGCTAGTTTGCAGACTATACTTTGTGTGTGTGTGTGTGTGTGTGTGTGTGTGATTTCCTGTTCAGCAACTAGCATGAACGTTTGCCTGTATGTAAGCCTTTCCATGGTGGTTCTCACACACGTCTTGTGATTGGTTACTGCTAACTGATTTGTTTGTCTTGTCATATCTGACGTATTTGTAAGTCTTGTCATATTTTGTTTCATTTTACATAATTAGCTATGAACATAACAATGAAGGAGAAGCAAAAAGAACAAAGTCAAACCGGCACAGATCTCATCCATTTTGTATTCCTAACTGTTCAGTGGTCGTTTAATTACCCTGAGACATGTTAACTCCACATGAAATCACACTCCTACACCACTTTTCATTACACGACCGCTGCTCCTGCTTAATCCATCACCCAATCAGGAACCCTGACAAGCCCGGTCCCGCCGGGCGAACGGAGGGGTTCCGTCCACAACGCGCTGCGAGAAGACACACGGAGGGGAGAGGAACAGAGAACCACGTGAGGGAGATAAAAAGAAGCGGAACTCAAAAGGATCAACACTCGGCATCGTCGAGAGTGCTTGCAGGCATACAAGTATAATCAAAACGTTGCTTGTAAAACCCCAGCAGCAGCAGCCATCCGATCAATTAGTTCTCTCTCTCTCTCTCTCCCTGGCTCATTCTCTCCATTTATCCTACTCCCTCTCTTTATTTCTGTCTTTCTCTTTCAACAGTACCACAGCAAACACAACCTCAGTCACACGCAGGATTTGAAACGCTCCAGCCGTGACTGCTGTCACCTTTCAACTAGTTAACAAGCTCGGCAGCAGCTAGCGCTCACAGGTGGGTAGCAGCTCTCTCTTCCCTCTGTGGTGGCGGCTTCATCATTTGCCAGGGAAGACGGAGGCACACTTCTTGATACACTAACAAGAGCTGCACACCCACCCACCCACAGTACACACACACACACACACACACACACACACACACACACACACAATACATACACAAAGCACACATACACACACATACCGCTGTTATGTAAGCACAGGTGAGTTCTTTCAGGTGACCACTTTATGTGAATTTACTGGCCAGTTGCAAACCGCAGCACCTTAATTTTCCTCTGGGTTTAAGTCTGCACACTCACCCACACAAACACACCCACTTGCACAAACACACGCACACACACACAAATACACACTTGCACTCTCACACTAACAAGCTCCACACCACCTCCTGAGCAAATAAGTGACTAGGGGTTCTCAGTTCTCTCACGGCAACCTTTCCCCCTCTTCCACCTGAACTTAGCCGCTCAGCTGGGCCCTCCGGGCTAGCTCAACTCCAAC
>NW_027468640.1:12838139-12840639 GCF_046254945.1 Alosa pseudoharengus
TGGCAGAGGATAATAGAGATGGTGTTGGAGATGGTGGTGGTAGAGATGCTGTTGGTAGTGGCAGAGGTTGGTATAGATAGTGTTGGAGATGGTGGTGGTAGAGATGCTGTTGGAGATGGTGGTGGTAGAGATGGTGTTGGTGGTGGCAGAGGTTGGTAGAGATGGTTTTGGAGATGGTGGTGGTAGAGACCCTTTTGTTGGGTCTCACGGGCCACATGGTGGCATAAGTGGTGGCTGAGAGTGGTGTTGGTGGTGGTGTTGGTGGTGGTGCTGGAGGTGGTGCTGACTTGAGTTTCTCTGCACGCATGGAGACTCAATTGAGCTGAGTTGACTTGATGTTTTTCAGTTCATTTTCCCAATGGCTGAGAGTGCAGGGCTGGTATCCAGTTTTATTATCTTTGCAATGGGGAATGTGTGTATGTGTGTGTGTGTGTGTGTGTGTGTGTGTGTGTGTGTGTGTGTGTGTGTGTGTGTATGTTTGTGTGTGTGTGTGTGTGTGTGTGTATGTTTGTGTGTGTGTGTTAGCCTGGCGAGCCAGACCCACATTAACATGTAGGGTCTGGACACTCACCGTTCACAGTGCTCAGTCCGAGGGGCGGGATAATCAGTTGTCTTTCAAATTCCCTCTGCACGCAATAGGACAGCGGCAGCGCTATGAATCCCATGCGTTTCCCACCAGCGGGGCTAGTTGGCTAGTTCAAACGTTTGCCAACTTAATAAAAGCTTAACTCGTGTCACACTGTTCGCCAACAGCAACATCCATCTTATTATGACCGCCGCGCAGCGAAGCGGCGGTCATATAGGTTTAGTCAGATTTTTTATTTTTTTTTCCTTTTTCGCATGTCCAAATTTCCGTCAATGATTCCCGGGACACTGAAAGACCGGGGTAGACGAAACTTGGTGGGCATGTAACCCCACATGGATAACATGGAACCATCGTTTTTCGTTTTGATCTGTAGCCCCCCCGCTGGACTGGACCCCCCGAAAGGAGGGTAGGGCAGACACAGTTTTCTGTGAATATCTCGAAAACCGTAGGGTTTAGGAGGACCATTTTTTTTTTGGTATGTTGATCTCAAGAGGCAATGTCAACCCATTCAATAACCACTCATTTCATGTATAGCGCCACCTAGTTAAACACAAAAAAGTAAAAATGAGGTGTTTTAATCGCAGGTATCTGTGACCTAACATAGTCAAAACTGCACGAAATTGGAAGTGTAGGATCATTATGACACCCTCTGAATGCACGCCAAGTTTCGTGGAATTCCGTTCATGGGGGGCCACACAATAAATTAATTTATGTTACTATACACCAACTGGCCTGTAGGTGGCCGGAGACAGTTTTCTGTGAATATCTCGAGAACCGTAGGGCCTAGGAGGTCCACCTTTTTTATGTATGTTGGTCTTAACAGGGCATGTCAACCCATCCCATTACCACTTATTTCATGTATAGCGCCACCTAGTTAAAAATTAAAAAGCAAAAAATGAGGTGTTTTCATCACAATATCTCTGGCTGACAAGGTCAAAACTGCACAAAATGAGAAGTGTAGGATCATTATCACACCCTCCGAATGCATGCCAAGTTTTGTGTACTTTCGTTCATGGGGGGCCTTACAATAAAATAATTTATGTGTACATTTAGTGACGTACACCAAACAAGGATTCCCGGGACACTGAAAGACCGGGGTACACAAAACTTGGTGGGCATGTACCCCCACATGGATAACATGGAACCGTCATTTTTCGTTTTGATCTGTAGCCCCCCCGCTGGACTGGACCCCCCAAAAGGAGGGTAGGCCAGACACAGTTCTCTGTGAATATCTTGAGAACTGTAGGGCCTAGGATGACCATTTTTTTCCGTATATTTGCCTCCAGGGGTCATGTTAACCCATTTCATGTGCACACATGTGCACAAACAGATACACACACACACACACAGTAATCATACGTATGACACATACTCACACAGTAGACATATGTACGCTTCCATGCACAGACACATACGCAGGCATACACACAAGCACGCACACACACACACTCACACACACACACACACACACACACACACACACACATAACATAAACATGTACATGCACACATGCACACAATTCAAGAATTTCTCAGAATTATGAACAGGCAAGATGGAGGTGGGGTTGTATAAAATGAATTTTACATGTGAAATCTATGAACTAATCATGTTTTGGTACTTGTTGTCTAGCAGATATCAGTGAGAATTGAGTGTGGATAATGCAATTTAGTGAGACAGTTAGAATCATATAGGCCTTTCAGCGTGATTTATTTTTGTGGAAAAAATGTGCTGGACTGGGCGGCGGTCATATTTTGTACCACTCTGCGGTACATCTAGTTTGTTTTCAAGTAGCAGGGAATTCAAGCCAAACCGTTGCAACTCTGCCATCAATCATTATGTTAAGCCCACCTAACGACTCTATACACGATTTCATTGGCCCGGAGAAGTTTCGATATCTGGAGCTCACAGGCCAA
>NW_027468640.1:12843139-12858139 GCF_046254945.1 Alosa pseudoharengus
TAAAAGCCTCGCGTCGGGAGGACAGGAGAACGATACACACACACACACACACACGCGTACGCAATGTGACGCTGCAGTGGTTCGCTGGCTGGTTGGCAAAGTCTCAGACAGTGGAACTGAGTCTGTGACTAATTGGCCTCTGAGCCACAACAATGAATAATGAGGCCGTGTTCCCGAAGCGCAGTCCTGCTTTCACAGCATATTATGCCCCGAAACAAAGGCGACGTATAACTTCTGCGCGTCTATGTGATCGTGTTAATTATAGATTATAAATCAGTATCATAATAGCGAGGCTCACCTCCCAACAGCAACAAAAAAAAACGTGTTATGGTGTTTTATTGCAGAAATGCATTACACTTATCCAGGAATTAGAGAATGCTTCCCCAGAGCATGGTTTGTGATTCATGAATTATGAATAATGAAACATACCTTTCGTTAATTCTTTAACCTTCTAACACTGTTCCGGTCAAAAATGACTGATTTACATATTCCCTGTACCATACATATGGCATTTTTCATCAGATTGCCTCAAGATCTTATGATATCCTTCACTAAAGGCTTTTGAACACATATAATTGATTAGGACTACTTTCTTTGAATTTTGAGTGATTTATTCAACTTTTAAACACTTTTTTTGTTCACGGTCAAAAATGACCGCCATAGGAAATGATTGGGAAAGAGTATAATTTTCATCCAGGAGATAAAAGACATCTCCTTACACACACTCCTACAACCTACCACCAATGTTCCCACACACATGAATCCATGCACACACACACACACCCACACCCACACACAAACAAACAGACACACATAAAGCACACACACATGTACACCCACTCACAGACACACACACACACACACACACACACATTCAGTACATGTTGTCAATTCATGTTGTCATGTTGCCACTTGTTGTTGTCATGTCGCACACATATGCATTCATGCACATACAGAAACACAACCACCCACACAGTTCATGTTGTCAGTTCATGTTGCCACTTGTGCATGTGAATCACCAATGTTCGCACACACATGCATGCACGCACACACAGAAACACACACACCCCACACACACACACAAACAGACACATACACACACATGTGCACACACACACACACACACACACACACATACAGTTCATGTTGTCAGTTCATGTTATCATGTTGCCACCACCAATGTTTGCACACACATGCATGTATACACACACAGAAACACTCACACCCACACAAACAGACACACACACACACAGACACACACACACACACACACACACATACACACACACATTTACACCCACTCTCTCTCTCTCTCTCTCTCTCTCACACACACACACACACACACAATTCATGTTGTCAAGATGTTAATTTTATAATAAGGTTCTGTTTACAATAAATGTTCTATTAAATAATACTTTTTGTCATGGTATTGGTATTTAAGAGCAGTTAAAACTGTCCGGTCAAATTTGACCGTGAACAGTAAATTAAGGGGGGTAGCAACGAACAGTGTTAATGCAAATCCTAAATCAAATCCTAAATAAGTGATTTGAGTCTAGAATGAGTCCATTTTAAATGTTCATTCTCTGAGGTTTCTTGTATCGCAAATTATTCTGGAAGAGATTCAAACTAATTTTAATACTTTTTGAAGGTTTTTGAAGCTTTTTCCAACAGAGAGGGAAGCTTATTGGCATTCACTGCGATCCAGCACTACATGAAAAATTATGCAGAATCCATGACCTGAAGACTGTATATAATTCAGCGAGAATGGTAATATTTGGCTAAAAAAATATAATAACTTTTTCATATCTATACATCAAACAAGGTTTCAAAACCTGAAAATAGCCCATAGACAAAGTGTGAGCACAACTTTCATGGGTTAGAATTCTTCTGTTCATTGGTATGTAAATGGTTTATAGCGGACACTTTTATTCAAACCAACGAAGACTCACAACATTCAGGGATCAAACCAACCACTGCTCCACCACGGTATAGAGTTTGTGTGTGTGTGTGTGTGTGTGTGTGTGTGTGTGTGTGTGTGTGTGTGTGTGTGTGTGTGTGTGTGTGTGTGTGTGTGTCTGTGGATGAATGTCATGACTGACCTGCTCTTCAGGTGCTGGATACTGCCCAGGCATTTAAACTGCCCGTTGACCATGATAGCCATGCGAGTACACAGAGCTTCACACTCCTCCATGCTGTTAGAGACGAGAAGGAGAGGAAAGAAATACAGAAAGAAAGAAAGAAAGAAAGAAAGAAAGAAAGAAAGAAAGAAAGAAAGAAAAGAAAAGAAAGCAGGGACAAAAACAACTCAGACTTAATTTATTTGATTCCAAATATCCTGTGCGCTCATGTTTTAGATAAGCAAAGAGAATGAAACGGTGTCCCCCTGACAGAGGGTGTAAATTCGAATAAGCCACATCTCATTTAACACTGTTCATTTAAAACACATTCATCCACAGCACAGCAGTTTGCACCACTTGGATGACACTTCAGCAGAGTTCCAAAGTGGATTGTGGGCTGCGCAACGAGGTTTTTACGACAGCACACAATCTGGAACCCTCTCAAACAACGATGTCAGACAACGGTCATTAAAGTTTCAAATGCTGATGTGCTTCCAATCTATGAGAGCATCTGAGAGGTGCAATAAAGTCTGTCTGGGGGTTGAATAGCAGAAACCACATTGTTACTGGATCAATGTCTATACAGTTCTGTCACAGCTGTGGTCTTTTGTAACTCAATCACAGCACATATTTCCATCGTCTCTCCAGATACATAAAACCCACATAGTTAAACGGACCAATAACAACATGGCAATCAACTAAGTACTTGCACTCCCTCAACTTGATTGTGGAAGATCAGCGGAACTATCAACAACGTTCCAGAAGAGAAGTGGGTTCTGGGAGGATCCTGGCTCATATTCTATACTGAGGGGGCGGTGGTAGTGTAGTGGTTAAGGAGCTGGGCTAGCATGCAGTAGCCAGAAAAGTTGTGGGTTCAATTCCCAGCTTCCACAGTTGTGCCCTTGAGCAAGTCACTTAACCCTGAGTTGCTCTAAGGACGATGGGCCTTGCAATATAATCGACATATGCAAGTTGCAAAGTGTCTAGATGAAAATGCAAAATGTTCCGAGGCAGGGCTGATTCCAGAACCATGTATTTTCTGGAAGATCATTGCCATTGTACTGTAGGTGTTTTGACTACAAGACAACTCCAGGCTTCAAGTTGTCTTGAACACAGCCACACGACACTGCCACACACACACACACACTTCCCCTCCTGTCCTGTCTGCCACTGACTGATCTCCACTCTGTCCCCATTACTCTTTGGCTCTCAGCAGGAAAGTACGATGCAGGCGAGAGAAACTCAGCTGATTAATGATCTACCGAGGGGGATTTTCCATATCGAGTATTTTTTTCTGTTCTTTCTGGGCCTTTTTAAAATCTTTCTCTCTCCCCCTTCCCTTTCTCACATACTCTTGTGGGCTGAGCCTGTTGGGAAACAAAAAACAGGAGAGAGGCTGTCTAATATTTCACAACCCGCTCTGCGTTTCGGGATGCATCTCTCGGTTCACCGATCCGGCGATTGTTTTCGACACCCTCCCCCTGACAACAAATAGGGCAATTAGGTAGATCAAGCGATAGCACCTGTGCGTTGGACTCAGAGTCAATCTGATATGCAGCACAGCTTGTGATCTGGCTGCAGTTCTACCTACCGCTACCAAAGAATTCTGGTTTGTTTGTACAGGCTAGGATGCATTTTATTTAGAAAAAAAGGTGAAAAATAAATTAGTAAAAATGTGCGGAATTAACGTTTGCACAAACAGAGACACCTGCTTCGGATAGGGACAATTAACGGCAACTGAACCATACCAACAAAATGCAAACTAAATTGTGATTAAACAAATAAATAAGAGAAGACAGGAACAAGTCATTAAAATGGGCAAAAACTATGACTGATACCTGGGTACAGTTACAGTTGATGCCAAAACAAAAAGATTTTTAAACATTTAAAACACTTTAATTTTAATGAGTGTCAACTTTGTAAATTGAAGGCCCCTTAAATTGTTTGCCCAAACACCTGTACTATTCTCAACATTCTCCTATTGGATTCTGGGGAAAAAAAATAGTTGTTATTGAAACGCACCTGTGCGAGGTAAGGACGACAGAACGCCCTTGTTTGATGACACTCAAAATGCAGTCCCACAGGAAGCGGCGAGCTTTGGGGTCCATGCCAGTAGTAGGCTCATCCTAGAAGAAACGAAAGTATCATTGTCATTTTTATTGTTTTTATTGTCCACAAACTAACTATTCTCAGTCTGTTGCTAGTGCAGAAATAAGTTAGCTCATGCATAGCTAACAATGCACTGGCCATCATCTGTCAATCTCTATCAACACTATCTGCTGCCATTCTATTAACTACATGTTTTGGTTAAGGTTAAGGTTAGATTTGTTCAAGGTGATGTTTAGTAATTGTTCAACAACAATTTCACATAGTGAATTATCCTAGTAAAGTGTTACCATATAGTTTGCACTAGGGATAAGCCAAGGAAGCATGAGTCTGGGTGAGGTCAACTCATGTTTATTTGTCAGCTAACTGCAATGAAATATAGTTTAAGAGTTTGGGGCTAGCTGTCAGGCATTTGACAGTTTATAGATCATTTTACAATCTGTTTGTTGAAGCCCCTTAAAATAGGCATTCCACACCGAGAGGAGGAGAGATAAGCAAGCTCTTATATTCATCATTCTCGTTTCTGTGATGTTCGATAACTGATTCATGCCCGGTGGCAACAGCTTAACCTTGGCGAAGGCATAGAGTCGAGATCCTCCAGAACATGCCAGTCGCCTCAGGGGTGAGGGAGAGAGACGAGGAGCGTGACTTTCCACATTACTACGGGGGCACAGGCTTGTTCCACCCAAATCCCTGCCATGCAAGGTATCACAAAGCCTCTGTCTGTGCATCAATTCACAAAGACTTTCTCTGGCTCTGGCAAACACAGACACAGACACAGACACACACACACACACACAGACACACAAAAGCACAAATATATACACACTGAACATGTACATGTGCATGTAGACACACACACACACACACACACACACACACACACACACACACACACACACACACACACACACACACACACACACACACAGGTGCACTTTGCAGGCAGTGGTACAGACACTCAAAACACTCCTCGGGCTATTGTGGCCTGATATGATTATGATGTGACAAGATCCAGAACTGAGCACACACACAC
The DNA here is from genome assembly GCF_046254945.1 of Alosa pseudoharengus. Classification (NCBI taxonomy): domain Eukaryota; kingdom Metazoa; phylum Chordata; class Actinopteri; order Clupeiformes; family Clupeidae; genus Alosa; species Alosa pseudoharengus. The sequence goes on from NW_027468640.1 coordinate 12,848,399, forward strand.
ACACAGACGCAGACACACACACACACACACACACACACACACACACACACACACACACACACAGACACACACACACACACACACACAGACACACACAGACACACACACACAAAATGATCCAAACCAATCTGCCTTGAGCGCCTGCATCTCTGCACCAAGTGCATCTACTTTCCCCACTAAAATGCTTCCCCCAGCCTCCAGCAGTGGCCCAGGCGAGGACTGACATGAGCCCCAGGAGGGCTCACTGTTCTCCAGCCACCAGCCTGCCTACCCCCCCCCCCCACCATCCCCCCAATCTCCTCCACCACCACCCCCTGCCTGCCTCAGACAAGCCAAATCCTGCCGAAATCCTCCAGACAAGGTTACCCAAACACCTACTCAGTGCAATCCTCCCTCCACTCCACTCTTGCGCCCGCAGCCAGTCTGGCCAGCTAGCCAAAGCCCACAATATCCACACAGAGACTAAGACTGCGGCCGTGTCTGCTGGACTCACTGGCCCCATGGGACAACTTTAGATGCCAGTCACCCTGTGGTGCTGTGGAGGTCTGCTGCAGGATATGGAAGCAGTTTTTTTTTACTGCGAATCACTAAATACAAAAGCTCATAGCTAAATCGCTAAAGCTAAGAATGCTTTAAGGCTTTAAGTTGCTGTGAACTTACTTAAACCAAGGTCTTTACAATTTTTTGCCTTATTTTTTGTATGTAGTTTGCAGATATATAGTTTATATATAATATATATATATATATAGAACACAAAAGGAAAAGAAAAGAAAAAAAGAACTGCATTAACTACAATAAATACAAACAGTCTCCTCAAGTCTTTGAAATTAATATGTTTGGCCTTAGGGTGGCCATGGCAGGGAATAAAGCTTCCGCTGGTTGCAGATGCTAACAAGGACGATTAATAATAGCAATCGCTAACCCTTACCAGAGCTATAAGAACCCAATATATTCCCCCTTTCACTTTCCTGTTAAAGAACGCAATTATGTTTGCCTGCTAAACCTCAATTAAAATCTCATTCCCGCCTAAGAGAAAGTCCTCATTGGGCACACACATTCAAGCCTAATCTTTTCACAGAAAAGGAATCCCTAGTGTAATTTGTGCAAACAGGTCTATGTATGGTTGAAATTTCTCACCAAGACCAGGTTTAAGTTCCTTGATGATAACACACTGCAATATGTTCAGAACCTAAACACACACACACACACACACAGAAGCAGACACACATACACACACATACACAGACACACACAGCTCAAACAGTCCTTTTTCTGGAGTCAACTTTCAATTTTCTCTTAATCTCCCCTGAAAATCCAATAGAGACTCCTCTAAGTCTGACGGGGATTTTGTCCCATGCAAAGTGCTACACGACGGCCAGCCTCCTCTGCAGCGCCTGACCCTTAGGCCTGTTCATCTCTCTCCGAGATCAGAAAGAGAGATTTCCTTTCTTTTTAATTAACACGAGGATGAAAAGAAAAGCATGCTTCCCTCCCCCGACTAGCCAAAAGAAGAAAAAAAAAAACAGCACCCCTGTGAATCTTCAGAGCCAAAGGATGTGCCATCATTAGGAAGCAGAAATCCCTATTTGTTGATGGGATTGCACAAGAAATAACATGTAGATTTGAGAAAGTGAAAAAGTCTATTACCAAATGAAGTCTCCCTTTGATAGAAACGTATAAGTTTTCCATGACATAAGGGAGCATTATGATTAATACAAATAGGTCTAACAAGTTTTAATAGGTTGTATGTACAATGTACACACAGATGTTTTGGCAAAAAGATTGACTGGGGAAAAAAAGCTTGGCCAAGCTTTTCTGTTTTTTTCTAATTACAGATGCTGCCAAAGACATGGGATGCCATACGTAGATCAGTATTCTCCTAAGACTGTGTTTTGATCGCTGGCCCTGGATCCCTACTAATGACCAGACTCTGGGAGCAAGAGAAAAACACACAGAGATGGCGAGACTGTCGACTTAATTGCAGACACAGTTAATTAAACTGAAATGCTAAATGCTGCTACTCCGTACAATGGTGTCTGTGTCTACAGATTGACAACAATATCAGTAAGAGAAAGGGTGTGAATTAGAACACAACATCACAAGGTTTCCCAATTACATCTACACCATCTTCCCTAATTAATTGTGCGCTTCATCAATCCCCTGCTGCTGTTTGACTGGAGAATTTATTTAAATGCAACTTCTAAAGAGCAGAATTATCTTCCAAATGTGAAACAGAAGCGCTGATTTTTTTTTTTTAATGAAACTTTTGTATAATATTCAAACATTTCTTCAGATTTTATCTATCCTATTTTAGCTGTACGGCTGATGGAGTAGCAGTATTTAGCATTTCAGTTTAATTAACTGTGTCCGTATCCATTCAGTTCAACTGCCTCGTAAATCCTAGTGTGTTTTTCTCACAATACACCATACAAATACTGTACACTCTCACTTTCCACTGGCATTGTTGAGTGTTTGTTTATTTATTTGTTTGTTTCTAGGTCAGTGTGTGAGCAGTAAGCACGGCCTCATCGGGTGATGACCTCACCAGGAAGACGACGGGTGGGCAGCCAATCAGAGCCATAGCGGTGGACAGCTTCCGCTTGTTACCTCCGCTGTAGGTACCCGCAGACTTGGTGGAGTACTTGAGCAGCCCCAGCTTCTGGATGCCCCACTCTGCCACCTGAGACATAAACAAACAAACATATAAACATAAACACATGTAAACACAAGCATATATAATCCTGATTTAATCCTTCACTAAGATGTGCCATCAAGCAAAAATTCAAACATATATCTAGTAAAAACATAAACGTGTACTATATGAATATTAAATATAGCTGCAAGCAGCAATGCGGGGGCCTAGCAGAGCGCTATAGCAGGAATGGCGTTGCCATGGCATGAGCAAGCACTCATAGCAAGAGGCCAAATTACACCTATGTCCTTGTGCGTTCTCACAATCAGCTACCATGTCCCTCTACCAAGTTTGGACTTCATACACCAAAGTGTTGCTGAGATGTGAGCTCAATTTCTTTATTACAGCACCCCTAGAGGCCAAATGAGACCACTTTCCTTGCATGTCCTCACAATCAGCTAATATGTCCCTGTACCAAGTTTGGACTTTGTACACCAAAGCGTTGCTGAGATACAAGCTCACTTCCTGTATTACAGCGCCCCCTATAGAGGCCACATGATGCCAATTTCCTAGTGCGTCCTCACAATCAGATACCAAGTCCCTGTACCAAGTTTGGACTTCATACATTAAAGCATAGCCGAGATGTTAGCCCACTTCCTGTTTGGTGGCTTCATCGCCATATTTGATTGGCTGTCACGGGCAAACAAAAATGAAATTAAAAGATCTGACAAGTATCGTTTGTGCGGCTCGGTCTGAAGATCATCTCCGACAAGTTCTGTGAAAATCAGATGAAATTTGTAACCGCTGAAACTTTTCGTAGAGTTTGGACTAAATCCATAATGGCGGAGGTCCAATATGGCGGAAAGTGATAGGATAGGGGTCGATGAACTCTGTATGGTCAAAGGATTCAGACACTACCTCAATTGTGAAAATCAGACAAAAGAGTCAAGGATCACGCGCATGAACACATGTCCAGCATTGAACTGGTGGTGGCGCTAGAGTGTTCAATGTATATGCATATAAATTGCTGTGAGTGATTGAGACAGTGTCCTGACTAATGGTATCGAGTTTTGTTATGTTAACTCAAAGTGCCACAGAGATGTTAGTCCACTTCCTGTTTGGCGCTTCATCACCATATTTGATTGGCTGTCACGGGCAAACAAAAATGAAATTGAAAAATCTGACAAGTATTGTTTGTGCGGCTCGAGCAGAAGATCATCTCCGCAAAGTTCCATGAAAATCGGATTAAATTTCTGACCGCTGAAACTTTTCGTAGAGTTTGGACTAAATCCAATATGGCGGAGGTCCAATATGGCGGAAAGTGACGTAATAGGGGTCATTGAACTTAGGTCGGTCCAGGGATTCCAACGGTGCCTGATATGTGAAAATCGGACGCACCGTTCAATGGTCACATACGTGAATGCAATCCAGGTTCGACCCATTGGTGGCGCTAGAGTGTTGGGCATAGAGTTCTGTAAATTGGTGAGAGTGATCATGGGACAGTGCTGAATAAGTGTGCCAAATTTTATAACTTTAGACCCAGCGGTTCAATTTTCGGCCAGATTTTGACCTGTTGGTGGCGCTAGATGGCTGGGTTTAGAGGTCCGTAAATGAGTGTGAGTGGTCAGTGGAGTGTCCTGAAACTTTCTGCCAAAAAATCTGAACTTTTTAGCCAGGCGTTCTATGGGCTGCCATAGACTCCAATGGCAGAAGTGTAATAATAGGAAAAGCTAGTAACTCAATGGGTGCCTTCGCAGCTTCGCTGCTTGGCCCCCAATTACATGCAAAAATATCATGTAAATAATTCAGGACTATGCATTCATGAACAGGCAGAGTCTAAACATAACCACTTCCTGCTCTGAAAATCTACATTAGTAAAACATTAAAGTGGTCTAAAAGATGGGTAACGTCACTTCTGTTGACATTCTAACAAAACAGAGAGCTAGCTCGCTACTCCCTCCCCTTCCCTCCCGTGCAATTGAAACTCTTCTAAAGGCTCATTTCGTCTGTGATTGGCTGGAACAGTTTGTTATGTTTTATGGTGCATGTTGGACCAAGTTGTTTTTGTTTCTGTTTTTGGAGCCTGGGCTGTCCAGAGAGAAAAGCATTTTTTTAACAGTGTACTTAGGGCAGAGGCTACTGTCCAACTACTATCCATGATTAAAATGTGCTGCTGTCCAACTTGATCTAACTATAGCCTACATAATCTGATTTTAATATGTACAGATATATAGGCTACAGTATATTTAACATTTAACCTTTATTTTCTATTTGGTCTGTTATGAAATCATGCATTGACCCATTTAAGCACAGCTCAGTTTTAAGAAACATGCATGCTTAGCATTTTGTGAAAAGAAATCATTAAGGCTACATTGACAAACGGTATATTCTCTGATTCTAATACAGATATCTAGGCGATGTAAGCACATATCAGTTTTAAGAAATGCTTAGAGGGCGAAAGACCATGTTGAATTTTGCTACAATTTATTTCAAAACCGGATTACTCTGGAACAGCAAACTATACACAGGAATGCATTACACCTTTGTGTTCGGTAAGGTCTGCTGTTTATTCTGATATATGGTTTGCCACGTGTTGCGTGAAGAGTGTGTAGGCCTACGATATTCCACCGAGACAAATGGATGTGGAGATGGTCGCAGAGAATAATTATTATTGATAACAGAAAATAGTGGCTAGCACCGTTTAAAAGCTAAGAAAAGGCTCTATCATGTGACACATTGGATGAGTAGCCTACTTCTCGAGGAGTTCAACAGAGCGATTTACCTTTATAGGCTACTGCACATTACAAGATCTGTACGAGATGATCCGCAGCACTGAAGTGAGAAATGATTTAACTCTTTGTGTAGCGCATGTGAGCGCTTTTTCCCCCATTTCAACCTGAATATTGGTGGGGACATTTCAGTCGTAATTTGACATTGGTGTGGACACGTCCTTCGGTCCCCACGCAAATCTACGCCCCTGGGCTACACTGTCAATAGTTAATGTCTGTTAATAAGCGTCTCCCACTCAAATGTGCCCAGATGTTACTTAGATGCCAGAGTAGGCAGTGGGAACAGCGTCAGCTTGCACCGGGGCTGGGAGAAAGGGGTCAGTGAGGGTTGGGGTGCAGTGCAAGCAGGGGCATGGACATCGGCTGAAGTGATGGTAGCAACTGTCTCCGTGGTACGGCGGAGCCGACCGGAAGCGTAACCATGCCACCCGATGAAGCTGCTGCCAGGCACCCATCCAAGCTCAAGCTCTGACCCTTACCCTGTCTCTCTCCACTCACCATCTTTTCTCCTCTACATCTCTCTCTACCTCTCCATCTCTCTCTTGCTCTCTCCATCTCCACCTCTCTCTCACGCCATCTCTCTCTCTCTCTCTCCCTCAGTCTCTCTCCACTCACCATCTTTTTTCCTCTACATCTCTCTCTACCTCTCCATCTCTCTCTCTCTCTTTCTCCGTCTCTCTCCATCCCTACCTCTCTCTCTCTTTTTCTTTCTTTCTTTCTTTCTTTTTCTTTCTTTCTCTCTCTCTCTCTCTCTCTCTCTCTCTCTCTCTCTCTCCCTGTATGGCACTGGGTTGGAGGCCCTCTGCCCAGAACCCTGCTGCAGGATCAAAAGCTTGGCCTCCCACATCCAGCGTTTGATCTCTTTGTTCCTGGGGGGCTGGGAGGGGGCCACAGGGAAAGTGGACGATGGAGAGCCCAGGCTGACATCACCACACCACACCACACAACACAACACCATCAAGAGCCATAGGCACACATGCACACACACACACACACACACACACACACACAACCGGGCATAGGCCTGGGTTGAATAATGCAGCACAGCTCGGACGTTGTCCACACAAAACAATATACCTCGTGACTTACAGCCCCAACCCTAACCCCCTCAGAAACAACACACACACACACACACAGACACACACACACACACACACACACACACAAACACACACAATAACACACACACACACACAGCTGGCTGGCGCTGTGGCTCATGTATAAAATATCAAGTCTCTTCTTTATCAGGTGCCTCTTCTCTGTGGTGCTTTATTTATTCATTTAATCTCTGCATCTATTTCTTCTCTTTCTTTACTGTTCTTTTTTTTGTCTTTCGCTTGGAACTTTATTCGTTGAGCTCCCTACTGTGTGAAGGCTGGCATTCGACAAAGAAAAGGAACAAAAAAAAAAAAAACTTTTTAAAAAAAGTCTTCAAATTGTATTAGAAGGATGTTTGAACACAGTGTTTATTTTCCCTATCACTCTGGTCAACAAATAACGAGGCAGTTACAATGATTTGTCGCACCTCATAGGCTACACGGGCTTGTATAGGCAGCACAAAGGCTGTAGACCTCTGTAATTGGCTGTTTTCGTCCTCATTAAAGTTTCTAAACAACAGTAAGTCTCCACAATGAGGTCTAAACCCTCGTGAATCACTACAGAGGAGAACAATGTTGGCATGTTTAGACTGAGGTGAAAGATGGCTTGTACCGCTCTGTGTGCTGTTTGCACACAACAAAGTTTGGATTTTTCAAGGTGTTTGTGTTTTGTGTGCCTGTTTGTGTGTGTGTATGTGTGTGTGTGAGAGAGAAACAGAGAGAGACAGACAGATACAGTAGATAGATAGATAGAGAGAGAGAGAGAGAAAAGAGAGAGTGTGTGTGTGAGAGAGAGAGATTGTGTGCTTGGAATGTGTGTGTGTGTGTGTGTGTGTGTGTGTGTGTGTGTGTGCGTGTGCTTACAACTGTGTGTACTGTAACTTAAGGTGCAAGTAAGTCCATGTTAGTTTGCGTGACTGTGTGTGCGTGTGTGTCTGTGTATGTGTGTGTGTGTGTGTGTGTGTTTATCTGTGAGTGAGGCCGAAAGACAGTGCTATCTGGTATCTCACCATGGCGACCTCTTTCTCTGGTACCCCTCGGAGACGGGCGTAGAACTCCAGGTGTTCTCTGCCCGTCAGGAGGTCATTGAGGGCGTCAAACTGCGGGCAGTAGCCCATGCTCTGATGGACCTCCTGCATCTCGGTCCTGATGCTGTGAAGAGAAAGACTCCTTACTGAGATTACGGAGTAATGTTTCAGCTCAGCAAAGTTTGTCTCACTGGACCATCGAAACATTTAAAGTCATTGTGTTCTCTGCTGTTGCGTCCATATTGGATGACCACTCCAGGATGCTTCTGGTAAAAAGTGAACTGCCCTGTAACATTCTGAGTCAACTCATGTCAAGGTCCTTTGCCATTTGAGGACCATCACAGAGTCACTGTCTTTTTTAATAAAACAGTCAAGGTTAGTACACATTTAAAGAACCACTACACACATAAAACAGGCAAAGGGACACACACACAACACATACACACACTAATAAACAAACTTCCTATCTAGGGAGAGCATCACACATTACAGTACATCCCATTCTGAAGGGTCTCCAGTCCTGATCTGTTAGTTAAAAAGGAGTAGTCTAACACTGAACAATGAAATCAAACCACCACATAAACACAGCCGCACACTGGCATAATTATACCAGACCTCTGAATTATATATATACTTTTTTTTTTGATCCCGTGAGGGAAATTCGGTCTCTGCATTTTAACCCAATCGGTGAATTAGTGAAACACAAACAGCACACAGTGAACACACAGTGAGGTGAAGCACACACTAATCCCGGCGCAGTGAGCTGCCTGCTACAATGGCGGCGCTCGGGGAGCAGTGAGGGGTTAGGTGCCTTGCTCAAGGGCACTTCAGCCGCGGCCCACTGGTCGGGGCTCGAACCGGCAACCCTCCGGTTACAAGTCCAGAGTGCTAACCAGTGGGCCACGGCTGCCCCTATTAGTCCTGGAGGACAGAGACTCAGGCTCTTCAGATGTGTGTGTGTGTGTGTGTGTGTGTGTGTGTGTGTGTGTGTGTGTGTGTGTGTGTGTGTGTGTGTGTGTGTGTGTGTGTGTGTGTGTGTGTGTGTGTGTGTGTGTGTGTGTGTGTGTGTGTGTGTGTGTGTGTGTGTGTGTAGGCCGAAAGCCTTGCAAGTCAAGTGCTGTCACAAAAAGAAGCATGACGTAAAGTTTGCAGATACGCCGACACTCCTGAGGGCCAGGGCCTGAGGAAAAAAGAAGCTGTGTGTGTGTGTGTGTGTGTGTGTGTTTGTGGGTGGGTGATGAGAGACCTAGGAGTTTAGAGGTCAGAGTTAAAGATGCACACATGATGGAGCTCGCTGTCAGACATATTTCCACCGAGCTGAGACTCCTCTGTGGCCCTGACGTAGCCTGAGGCGCCATCACACACACACACACACACACACACACACACACACACACACACACACACACACACACACACACACACACACGTTGTGAAATCGCTGCAGAGAAGCTAGCGCGTCGCGCCACGTTCAACGACACCGCACTCTCTCAATCATGCCAGTTTGAGATTTAGCCGTGCGCTATTTCACAAAAAAGAAGGCTCGGCGGTCCCTGAGTGAGTGCTTTTAAAGATTAAAGACAAAAGGAAAAACGGTGAAGACCTGCCACAGGAGGTGAAGACCTGCCACAGGAGGTGAAGACCTGCCACAGGAGGTGAAGACCTGCCCCAGGAGGTGAAGACCTGCCCCAGGAGGTGGGGGCTGAGTTTTCCCATTTTTCCCCCTTTCCCTATCGCTCCAGAGGAGTACATCTCATTTGTCACCTTGTGTCTATTTGGAGAAATAAACAACAAGAACACATACACACACAAAACACATACACACATATGCGCACACACACACGCAGGCACACACACACACACACACACACACACATATGCATACACACACACACACACATACACACACACACACACACACACACACACACACACACACACACACACACACACACACGCCTCCCTGCTCCCTGTCACTCTCTGAGGAGCTTCCGACGCGCCGCCACCACCGCAGACATCACGCCTTCCACCCCTACCCACGTTTGACGTCGCTGCCAGGGTTCCTCCGCGACCGCCTACCCGCCAGCCAGTCACTCAGTGTCCACTGCGGGACGCCAGGCTTTGGCGCCGTGACGCTGTTTGTTTTCACTCTCCCGTCTTGGGAACAGGGGCGGCCAGCTCTTGAACGACAAATC
>NW_027468640.1:12863139-12868139 GCF_046254945.1 Alosa pseudoharengus
TACTATACATATTTGATGTTATGCAGGCAAGCCTCTCTTACTTGCTGTGACTGTCTAATGTTCTGCCAGTGGACTAACATGCAGTGGAGGTGCTCTCTTCTATTTTATTAAGAGCAATCTGTTCATTAAAGTACTCTATGCATAATGCCTATGTGTCCATGTAGCCTACATGGTGAAATTGTAGTGCATTGCAATCACTTCATTGACAGTGGCTTAAAGAGGGACAGTTCATTACACCCCTGAATCTCTATTCTGTCCCCCTAGGGCAGTGTTTCTCAAAGTGTGGTCCGGGGACCACTGGTGGTCCGCAAGCTATCCCAAGTGGTCCGCGAGCAGACGTGGTAAACTATAATATAGATGAGTTGTTTGCAATATTGAACCAATTTGTATGTAAATCCAAACAGTTCTGCAACATTGCCTATGTAAACTATGCCAGTTTAAATTATATGAATCCTCTGACACAATAAGAAAGGTGCAAAGACAATAAGCAAGGTGGTTCATTGAGTAGGCCTATTGTGTAATATACTGTTGAAGTTGGTCTAGGCCTACTCTTTTTTGAGTATGGTATTAATAAGTTGATGTTCATATTCAAAATTAAGAGACCTCTTCAAATTGGAATATGACCGTCAACTCATTCGAATGTCACTCAGCAACTCTAGGATGACATCAGAAAAAATGTGCAGTGGTCTCTTAATTTTTTCCAGAGCTGTATATTCAGAAGTTATTTTCATGAAAGAAATACCCTAATGGCCTTAAAATGACTTTGTGCATTACAAGAATCTACTACAAAATAATCTGAACCAATCAAGATCACTTTTACTGCAGAGAGGAGGGAGGTGGAATTGGTCAGACAAATGATGAGAAGACCAAAACAACAACAAAAAAAAACAGGAAAGGGCTGATGAATGCAGTGACTTGGTTTAGATAAGTGTAATGTGTATTTTGAATGTGTTTTTGTTTGCTTATTTCTGTGTGTGTCCCTGGCTTGCATGCGTGTTTAATTCCTCAATCTGTCCACAAACACACACATGCACACACACAGCACAAGACATACAAAGTCTGTCAGAACCGATCTTCTGTTCCCCTCTCCATGGCGATGTGCTCATTTACACACAACTACAAATGAATACACAAATAAATAAACAAATAAACAAAAACTGACAGTGAAAAAAAGTCTCTGTTCTAAAGTGAACTAGGAAATTGTAGTATCGACCTATGGGAAATAAGGCATTCAACCCGAGGAATAGAATCATCTCTCTCTGTGCCCTCAATGGAACAGTCTAAATTGCTGGAAGTAAAACAAACAAAGAAAATAAAAAATTACATAAAAGGGGACATTTAATTCTTGCTTAACAGCTGGACTGATAGCCTCTGGGCTCCTCTTTTCCTTCACTTACAAAATGCATCTTCACTTGTTTTTTTCCCCCTCCCTCTCAATATATGGATGAAAAAAAAAGAACACAATTCTTTCAATCTCTTCTAGTTCTACTCTCTCTAGGACCTAAGTGAGCTGAGGCTGTGTTGGTGAAATTGAATGGCAGCTTTCTTACATCAAATAATAAAATAAAATAAAATAAAATAAATTTAGAAACATGTTCCGACCAAACCATATACAGTACTGTGCAAAAGTGTTAGGCACCCATTAGATGTGTTGTTTTAGCAATGTTATGTGACCATATATGTTGATTTCTCATCAACTCATTCAACCAGAATATAGAGTGAATATATATAAAAAAAGAAAAATGGCATTTCTGGTTCAGGTTCTAGTCTTTTGCATCCATTTTGCAGTGTTATAATGACCAATCTCGTAAGGGGGAAGCTGAAGCTGGTTGGTAGTGGTAGTGGTGGTGGTTCTGGCTCTGACACATTGGTATCAGAAGTGGGAAGGAGATGACGGCACTTTGACAGATCGAAGATCTCATTGAAAAGCTACAGCTGGAAGAGTTCATTGCTCACCTAAAGTGGAAAATGTGGCCAAAGGTTTCAAAGAGCCTTGATGAGGCAAGCTGACACTGTATTACCACCTGGGAATACAATGAAGAGGGTCACCGGAGATGTACAGTGCTTTTTCAGGTGGCTCCTCCACTTTGCGCCCTGCTAAAACTCTCTTGACACCGCAGCGTCAGTTTTATGGTGAGCCACGGTCAAGTCCGAAGCTGATCTCAAGACCCCCATCGTAGCTGTCTCTACCAGCAGCTTCTGGCAGGCCTGGCATGCCCATCAGTGGCCTGGGCGAGGAATGACAGCTCCATCAAGAGTTGTCCCCTTGGGTGATTTGTCATTACAACACTGCTAAAACAACAAATCTAATTGCCTGAGAGACTGAAATTGGACTGGTATCAGAACAAAAACTACATTTGATGTGTAGTTAAATGGCCTACTGTATATGTAATGTATTTCCTGTGTTCTCTGGTCATATTCTAATTGAGAAAGTGAGAAATAAACAATATGGTCCTTATTGCATTGATGAAACAAAACATGTGCCTGAGAAAACAGGTGCCTGAGACTTTTGCACAGTACTGTAGATCTTTCGCAGATGTTTTGAAATGAAAATGACTCAGACTTTTGCTCCACAAAATGTTGACGTCAAAAAAAAAAAAAAAAAAAAGTCCTCAAGTTACCATCAGCTCAATGTTGTCATCTGTGGCATTGGGAATGGGATGCACATGTTTGATTTGCCGTTAAAAAGGCCTATACCCAGACTCCATACCCAGGCAGACATGACAAGTTTAACTCTTCAAAAGTCCCTGTGAATACTGTAAACATATGGGATGTGGCCATTGTGCTGGTTGACCATGGGCAGTCATTGATGTATGCATACTGTAGTCATGCAACTGTTTTCCGCCAACACAGGCAACACAAAGTGACCCAACAGGACGAAAACCAACAATCGGCATCATAGCTTTGCAGTTAGCTGGGTGTGTATTTGCCTTAACACGCACCAGAACTGACAAGATTACATAAATCATTCTGTCATCTGCCAATATGTGCCCAGAATGTCTCATCATAAGCCTACAATGTTTTGTCATATGTCAATATGTTATTATATATACACTATCTTGAACCACATTGTCTTTTCCCCTGGTTACAAATAACATGAATAAAATATGTTTTTTTCTATTCCACTTCGATCCTGCGACAGCAGTCACTGCATGACATCCTAAGACCTGCCTCACCTATTCATTCACACGCACACGCACAGACACAGAGACACACACACAGACACACACATACACACACACACACACACACACACACACACACACGTCGCATTGCCACACAAACAATGAGGCTGTTATATATCTTTAATTTCACATGCAGTCTGCAGCAGGCACCATGGGACCACTTAAACCTGTGTATGTCTCATTGTGAGGCAGTCCAGCTCATCTGTGAGCGTTTGGTTATGTCTGAACCCATAGGGAAATCACTGTGCATCAGATCATCTCTGTGTGGAGGTGTGGTATTTCAACAAACAAACATCAACAAGTTCTTAGTAGCTTGCAAATTACTTTTTTGTCAAACATAAAAACAAACAAATAAAATATTATTATGTGTGGCAGTGTATCTCAGAGCGGTTTGTTTTGCAGTGCAAAGGTTCAAAATATTTTTCCATTCACTGCTATGACTGTACACAATACCTATGTACAAGTGCATACATGTACCATGTAGCTTGTCAAAGGGCTTGGGCCTTCACGACCCACTGGTTATTAGCAGCTTGGTCAAACTCAAACTCAATGCCCTGTGTGACCTGGTCCCCTCTAAACTTCACTGTGTAATATGCTCACCTTAAGGAGCACATGGAGGGATAACTCGCCCCTGTGAACCAGGGATGGCAATTGCTGCCGGGGAGAGGAGAGGAGGAGAGGGGAGAAGAGGAGAGGACAGGAGAGGAGAGGGGAGGAGAGGAGAGGAGAGGGGAGAAGAGGAGAGGAGAGGAGAGGGAAGGAGAGGACAGGAGAGGAGAGGAGGAGAGGGGAGGAGACAAGAGGAGACAAGAGGAGAGGAGAGGAGAGGAGAGGAGAGGAGAGGGGAGGGGAGGGGAGGAGAGGAGAGGGGATGAGAGGAGACAAGAGGAGAGGAGAGAAGAGGAGAGGAAATGAGATGAGATGAGAAGAGAGGGAGGAGAGGACAGGAGAGGAGAGGAGGAGAGAGGAGAGGAGAGGAGAGGGAAGGAGAGGACAGGAGAGGAGAGGAGGAGAGGAAAGGAGAGTAGAGGAGACAAGAGGAGACAAGAGGAGAGGAGAGGAGAGGGGAGGAGAGGACAGAGGAGAAGAGATGAGAGGAGATGAGAGGAGGAGAGAGGAGAGGAAGAGAGGAGAGATTGCATTTTAATCGGAATGAACAGCAGGGGGACAGTAATGCTGCTGCAATCATGAGACACTGAATGTCAACATGGACTGTGGTGAGAGGATGTGTGTGTGTGTGTGTGTGTGTGTGTGTGTGTGTGTGTGTGTGTGTGTGTGTTTTCTTGAAAAGTAAGGCCCATACCCATAATTACACACACACACACAAACACCATAAAAATGAAAAATTTAAAATTGAGCAAAACAGAAGTGTGTGTGTGTGTGTGTGTGATAGAGAGAGAGAGAGAGAGAGAGAGAGAGAGAGAGAGAGAGAGAGAGAGAGAGAGAGAGAGAGAGAGAGAGAGAGAGAGAGAGAGAAAGAAAGAGAGAGGAACACAACAATCTGAACCCATTAAAGCCCATTAAAAGTGCATTACAATATACTCCATATTCTCATAAGCATCTTCAAGCTCCCCTCTGCAATGCCATTGGACCAAATGGCCATAAAAAGAAACACTCATCGTGAATATTTCACTAGAGAAAACATACCCTGGCTCTCCCAACAAACAACCTGATGATGCTTCCGAGCGACATCACATCAAATATACATGATAGCTGCTGAAGCCTTCCTGGCTTACAGCGATGGTGTGTGTGTCTGTGTGTGTGTGTGTGTGTGTGTGTGTGTGTGTGTGTGTGTGTGTGTGTGTGATGGTGTGT
>NW_027468640.1:12878139-12890639 GCF_046254945.1 Alosa pseudoharengus
TGTGCACATAGAATAAGGAAGATTGGTCAAATCTAGCAAGTAGGAAAGTTTAAGTGGATGACGTGAAAGTGAAAGTAAGACATTCGAAAGGCCAGCGAAAGTTAATTAAGCAATAAGCCCCGAGAGGCCGTAGGTTACGCTGATTCTACAGCAGCTAAGGGGCGTTGTTAGGCACGACACGGTAGCGGAGTAAACCCCCCTTAGCTGTTGTAGAATCAGCGTAACCTACAGACTCGAGTGGCTTATTGCTTTTCTAAAACTGTTAAATACCTGGCAAAGTTTCATAAAGTAAAGGTACAGCAACTTGAAATATAATGAGTTAATCCTAGATAATCATTCTTCTGCCAAGAAATATATTTCCTCTATCTGAATGGTTGCCAAGCAACATCGAGACGCAGCTACTTTAACTTTGTATCAAGTTGTGGTAGCGCAGTAATATAGAACGGAATGCGGTCATGGTGTATGTTTGTGCTGGATTTTACAACGGCATTGAACGTGATTCAGCCAATCACAATCAAGGACCGGAACTATCAGTTTTAGAATGTTGCTTTTGATATAGTACAAAGATGCAAAACTGGTGCTCTGAATAGCGATTCTGTACCCTGGGAATCCAGAGTTCTCACGGAAGCATTTGTTCAGTGAGAGACTCGCAACGAGTAATGAAGCACGTAACTTTTGCCCCTTGCATCGCGGGGAACCAATCATATCTTTGTATCTGATATAGGCAGGCCAGAGGCGAGCTAAACAGATGACAGACGTAGTGTTATCCAATTGCGTCAAAGTCCGGAATCACCTTTCATGGGCAGTTTTCGTTCATATATGAGAATACCTAATTAGGCCCATTTTGTACTTCTCCTCCCATCTTTTTATCCAAAACTCCCATATTTCCCTGACCCTCCTATGAATGCATATGCATGACACGGAAAAGCGCAAATTGTCATTGTCAGCTCCTGCGACAGGCAGTCTGCGGTTTTACCACGGCATGTTTTTATGCGCGCATTGCAAAGAAAATACGCCTCAAGTGGACGCTTCTGCCCCAGAGAGAGGTAGGGAAAGAAAGGTGCATTGCAATAGGGACAGAATAACTGGAAGGCAGAGAGAGTTAGAGAGAGAGAGAGAGAGAGAGAGAGAGAGAGAGAGAGAGAGAGAGAGAGAGAGAGAGAGAGAGAGAGAGAGAGGAGTGCATGGGAGATGCAGCAAGAGTGAATGTGTGTGTGTTTACATGAGTTTGTGTGTATGTGCATGAGGGTGTGTGCGTGTGGATATGTGTGTGTGTGTGTGTGTGTGTGTGTGCGTGCGTGCATGCGTGCGGGAGTGTACATGCGTGTGTGTCCGGTGTGTGTGTGTGTGTGTGTGTGTATGTGTATGTGTGTATGTGTGTGTGTGTGTGTGTGTGTGTGTTTGTGTGTGTGTGTGTGTGTGTGTGTGTGTGTGAGAGAGCAGAGAGGGAGATTTTCCTATCCCATCTCCGCATCCTACTCCATATGCATAATTCATGTGTTTCTTTTCAGGACACTCTTCAAAAGAGAAGGAACACATGAGGAAATAATAAAAATCCACAGCTCCTGTCTCTCCGGCACTCCTGGCAAAAAAAGAGGGACTGACAAAGACAGAGAAAGAGAGAGAGAGAGAGAGAGAAAGAGAGAGAGAGAAAGAGAGAGAGTTTGTGAGAAAGAGAGAGAGAGAGAGAGAGAGAGTGTGTGTGAGAGAGAGAGAGAGAGAGAGAGAGAGAGAGAGAAAGAGAGAGAGAGAGAGAGAGAGAGAGATAGCGGAGAGACCGCTTACTGCGCACAACAAAACGCGCTTCTCTTATCTCTCCTCAGTTCACTTCAGCACTGGGCCCGATCCAGTGCTAAGCACATGATGACCACAGAGGCCTTCATTTCAACAGATCTGCTTTTTTGACTCTCAGGTCAGCAGGGTCATGCATGCACATATCATGTCTCATTACACAGTATGTGTGAGTAGAAAGGAGACTGAGAAGCAGATGGTCTGCACAAGGTATATGGGCTCCAAGAGATACTTCATTTATTTATTCTAAAAAGGCAACGTTTCGATCTCAACAGATCTTCATCAGGCAAATAAGAACTGCTCTCTCTCTCTCTCTCTGACACGTTTTGTCTGGCACCTGTTAAAACATACAGTATTGTGGACGTGCACATCCGTTTCCACAAATAAGTGGAAAGGAGACTATCATGAAGATTCAGCAGAGACGGACATTCAGCCTGCATCTGGATTTACATACCTAAAGCCACAACAGACCGTTGTAGGTAGCTAGTTTGTATTTGTCTTATATTCATTGTATTATACTGGAATATAAGTATGTATGTTGGAACATTTGGAATTTCAGTATACTGCATATAAAAGTACACAGTGCATACTATTACTCAAGTGTGGCCTTGATACCATATAGGGCATACACTTATTAACTAGCAGATGATGGATTCATTGTCATATAGTATGCTATAGGTAAATTCAGACTAAGGGCAACAAGAACACTGGATCAATGTTTGGGCAAATGTCAAAGCTCAAAGGCCAAAGATGCTTGATCAGAGAGAAAGCCACTGAAGGCTGCCATGTGTCACAGGAAGGAGGGGAGGGCTCACAGGAAGTAGAGGTGGACTCAGGTTGGTCTAACGTTTCGCCTCTCCGTCTCCCTAACTGCCTGGTACCGTCTCCTCTCATTAAGATGTCATGTTTAGTCCGGTTCATTACAGACGGAGGTCATTTACTGAGCGGACCTTTGGATTGCATTTCAAAGGAACTCACTTCGCTTCCCCTCGAGGGTAAATTGACGTATGGATTAGGCAGACACAAGAGGCATCTTTTCTAAAACTAACACATTTATTTTAGCTTGTTATTGAGCGAGGGATTTGTGTAAGTCTCTTTTGAATGAACCGTGGATTGCATTTCAAAGGCAGTCTCCTGTCTAAACCAGTTTGATTAAGACTTAAGTTGCCACTGCTGTTTTCTTGCTAGGGGATAGCCGCTGCTGCAAAAAAGAAATAGAAGAATTTCCAAAAAGAAGTCCAAAACAGAAAAAGAAATAAAGAACCAGTGAGAACGAGAGAGAGAGAGAGAGAGAGAGAGGGATAGACACAGAAAGAGAAAAAGAGATGACCTTCTTTGTGGAGGACCATTTGTCTTTGCGAGAGATCGGGGGTAGAGATGGAGACATAATTCAAGATCAATACAAGATCTCATCTCGACTGGGCGTTCATCAAGGAGATCTAAGAGGCTTCTCGGGACGATGATGAAACGCTTGACAATTCCTCCTAAGTTTTGCTCATAAACCAATAAATCATTCTCAAAAGGCTTTGAAGGGGAGAACTCTCCACAGCCCCCAGGGTGACCCATATTCCAGCTCCTCGTACTCCCTCAGCTACCCCAGCCTCCGAGACCACAGGGACTTCAAATGGTATATAAGGGAAGAGAAACGGGGGAGCAAAAAATAAATAAATAAATAAATAAGAAGCAAGCCGCTGAGGGGCACTTGACCATTAGTCAATTTCACAGACTGGATCTACAACCAAGTCCACCTTAAGTCCACTTTTTTCAAAGACCTGATTTCTAGCAAGTGGGTGATTCCTTGAAGTAGCTAAGCTAAAGTAGCTAAGTCAGACGTATGTAGGGCTTCTAGATCTTAGGACCCATAACTGGGATCTGCTGCCTTCATTGTGTAGATGCATCCAGCATCCGGTCAAAGGGAATGCATCAACAGAAAACAACCTAGAAACCTATTTACATGCATCTCTCTCTACAAATGTTTCTGACTAAACAAAAAAATACAACACCTCCTATACTGTCACAATTGTTAGGCTGTTTAAGCACATGCGGTCACACCACTATATACATTCTGTACACAGCAATATTATCCTACTGGTGTATGTGGGGGTATACAGTAGCTGTGTGCTAGTACTGTATGTGGGTAGATGTATGTTGGTTCATACTGTCATGGTTGCACTCAGATATGAAGATTTGAGTGATTTGTATATCCAAATCCAAATAGCTGCATGTCGTACACTGGCAAACACCATCTTGTGCTTATTGCATAGCTGTTGTAATGCATGAAGCGTTGGAATACATAACTCACAGGGTCTCAGGCAGTGGAAAAAAAAAAAAGAAAAAAAAACAGTGTGCTGGAGCGATTGATTTCTATAGGGGTCTTCACCTATAGGCTGCAGGGAACAGAACGAGAGTGAAAGGGAGAGAGGGAGAGGGGGAGGATGAGAGTAAGAGAGAGAGAGAGAACGAAAGAGTGTGTGATTAATACCAGTGGGTTTCTCCATGCTAGTGTCAGCTCGGCTGAGGCAAAAACCACAGGGGAGACCAGCCAAATCTCCCAGGCCTATACTCTCTCTCTCTCTCTCCCTCTCTCCCTCCCTCTCTCTCTCTCTCTCTCTCTCCCTCTCTCCCTCCCTCTCTCTCACCCTCTTTCTCTATCTGGGACAGGCTGTCTGCACAAACTCATCTCTGTGTTCTTAATATACAGGTGTGTATTGCACATACAGTATATACACTCAAAGGGAAATAATACATTCTCTGTATTTAAACATTAACACTTCAGACTTTCACTGTCAAGTAAATTAACCTACTCAACCCTGCATTTAAATTTGGTTCACTAACAATGATACGTGTATATACCACCAGCCATAATCTACCTGTCAGCATATGTATTGTATACATCACATGCATTAATATGGCTAATGGACAATTCATCACACAGATGAATGATCAAGTGCAGGAGTCAAGTCATACAGCAACAGTTCACACTAAAATACTTGAGGGACTGATTGCAAACCTAGTGCGTGAACGGGCCGCAGAAAGAACACCGTCCAGGTGAGTCCCAGTGATACTGCTACCTGTGTCTAATTCGGTACAGATAACTGTATCAAATACATATTATGATGCCCCTTTGGCATGGTTTTGGGTGTTGCTTACCTCTGCCCTCCGTTTGACCATGTCTTCCTTTACACCCAGTGTGCCTTTATTCTCTTCTAGGTGACTTGACTTCATATTCTCAGCAGCACAATAAGGTCTATACAACACAGCCAACACAGAGGCCTTTCCAGGGCTCCATCAGAGCTGAACACCTCAAGGTTCTTTATTAACTCCTCAGAGAGAGGCCAAAGGACAGAGGGAACGAGGGAATAGATGAGTATAATAGACCCTCGTAATCCTTACAGTGTCCTTTCCATAGCAATGAATGTCACTGTGGTCCCTGTTGAGGAATCCGACCTACATAAATGTTCGCATGACAGCCAGAATAACATTTTTTTTTTACTCCCAAAATGGCAGCATTAGCTAAAAGCACTAGACTCATTGTCAGTGACATCACGTCGGAAAAATCTATTGGGACATTTTCCGAAGTTCTGTTTTCCAAATTCCGAAGCGTACACCCACTGTATGGCCTCCAATTCCAAGGTAGACTCCTTTGTAAGAGGTCTCCGACTGGAAAGGTATTCGGACCATTAGCTACAGAACTTTTTTTCTTCTTTTTCTTCAATGTCAACAACCTACGACAAGCACAAAAGCCTTTCTTGTTTTTGCTGCCTGGTGATTCAGTCTAAGGAAAGACTTGACAGCACCTGGGCAGTGAGTCTGCACTGCCACCCTTGAGGTTGTCATTTCCTGGAGAAAATGACGAGCAGTGTGGTGTCACCGTGCTGACACCTATCCCCTATCCCCTGTCCATCATTCTGTCAGGCCACCGACAGGTTCGCTAACGCCCTTGACAAGTTCGCATGCACAGGAGAGGTCACACCCAGACACACTCACACACACACACACAAGCATGGAGACACACACAAACACACACACACACACACACACACACACACACACACACACACACACACACACACACACACACACACACACACACACACACACACAGACACACCAAACACACACACACACACCAAACACACACACAAACACACACACAGACAGATGTATAAAGACCTTTACATTTTCAAACAGTCCGGCATATGTTGGAGGTTTACCGGGAGTTAAGAGGCACCGTGATAAGGAATCAGACCCAGATCAATCAAGGACAGGCTTGCAGTGATTAAACTAATGAGATTGTTATGCAAATGAAACCAATGGTCAAAATGTGGGCAGAGAGAGAGAGAGAAAGAGAGAGAGAGAGAGAGAGAGAGAGAGAGAGAGAGAGAGAGAGAGAGAGAGAGAGAGAGAGAGATGTGAGAGTTGTGAGCCCTTAGGGCTTTGCATTTGCTGTTATACATAATGACAAAGAACAGCTGTTGAAAACAAAACACTTTGTCAGACATGATCATTATTCAGATGTATTTTGGTACGTATATATCATATCATGGCCTCTGTATGGTGAAGGTATAGGTAATCCCCATCACTGATCTCAGAGACAGCTGTTGATTCTCACCTCGTCGTCAAACATCTCCATGATGAAGGTGGCCACACTCCCGTTGATCCCGATGAACATGTTGACGCAGGTGAGCACCACGTACGCCGTGCTCGGCACACTGAACACAAAGGATGCTGGGTACATCATAGGTGTGATGGACCACCTGGGGAAGGTCATGAAGGTCACAGAAGAGGGGGATTAGAGAACATAGCGTACAGAAGAGTCTGTGTGTGGCACGTGGGACGAGGGGCTGTTTGGAGTGATTTGAACACAGCTGACACACAGCTGATGAAATACGACTCATACAATCACATTCAAACCCCTTGCAAACAACGATGCAGCACTTGGAAGACGCAGTACAGAGATACCAGTGTACAGAGTGCTTGGGCTATTTCTTCACCCAGTCCTCCATTCACTCTGAGACTACTTCAAACAGGAGATGGAAATACTCCGGAATTCTTGTCATGGAGCGTTCCGTTCTTCTTGGCAAGAAACGCGCTCTGTTGGCTGCAGAGGCACAGCCACATCCTCTTTGTCCCGGCTGTTTTTACACACACACACACACACACACACACACACACACACACACACACACACACACACGCACGCACACACAGGCAGAAATCTGGGACACGGCACTCACCCGTACAACACCAGCAGCAGAATCAGGGCGGGCAGGTTGGGTGGTGAGACGTAGGACTTTTGTTGGAAGCAGAGGAATATGATGATCACAATGACACATGGGACAATGTAGTTGCACTGTGAAAAGAAAACATAAGCGAGTTTAAGCACGATCGCGCACATGGCTTGCGTCTTGACATCCATTCTTTAGATGCTCGCTGGGAAAAAAGAGGATGGGAACATTATGTGTCGTGATGAAACATGAACATTCCAAAATGGAATTCCAGAGTTGATTAATGAGCTTGTAATTAGTAGGCTCAGCTTAGTCTTTTCAATGAGCTCCTGTTCCTGTTTCTGTACCTGGTTTCACCTATAGGTCATTTTCAACCAACCACGGAAAGCGACTATCTGGCTTCTATGAAGCTGTGTGGGAGAGATAATACTCACTGAAAGTGATCTCCCACCGTTTACAATGGGCCTGAGTTTATCTCACTTAAAAAAGCTGAAGAGAGGGGAAAAAAAGTCACCCTCCTTCAGAAAAGTGTTACATCACCTTAATTATTTCAGCCTCTTTGTTCTTCGCTTCACGCTCGGAAAATGGAAGAATGTACATCAGAATCAAAGATGTAAAGAATTCTGTTAAAAAAGCATTTCATGAATTCCCCTGAAGACGCCTTTCTGCCAAACAAAATATTCCAGCATGTTCTCCCATCATTTCAGTGCCCAAGGCTAGACTGTAGCCTAATGAATGGCAATAGTATGTAGACGAAACACAGCAAATAAGTAAGAGGATAATTTGAATTCATGCGCTACAGAAAACAGAGCTCATCTAAACCCAGTTCTGCTTCTTAATCACTATTTCCTTGGGGGAAACAAATTCATTTGAATGCCTAAAAAGGCAGTTATGCATCTGCGGATTGTTGATTCTGTCTAAAAAAATAAATAAAAATAAACTCTCTCTGGCCTCGTCTCCAAGTGCTTCACGACTCTGAAATGCCATAAAGCATTCAGAACCGGGGGCAGAGTGAATCTGCTCCCAGCCAAAAAACATTTCTATGCTTGCATAATAGTGTTCTCCCATTCCGCACCCCACTTTGTCAACCCCTCGTTCGAAAGCTTCCACAAATAGGCCAGAGCGATATGCGACCTGCCATCTTTGTCTTCCAATGTAAATTACCTATGAGGCATGCCACTATTAAGTGAAGGGGGGTAGAGATGGAGAAAGCATTTATATTTCCAATTCCGAGTTTGTCACAGCTTGTTTGCAGGCAGGACTAATGGAAGCAACCAATAACAGTTATTTAGGAGGTCTGCGCATGGCGCTTTCAATCAGCCAGGCTTTTTATTTTTATGGAGCGGAAAAAAAAACAAAAAAAAAACAAACAAATATCCTCCATTTATCCGCCATCTCCATTTCTTGCACTCGTGCACCCGGTGGCTCTTGGGGGGACTATTAAATGACAGCATATTTTCAGACACGGAGGATTCCGCAACATGAGTGCGGACTAGAAATGTATTCAGCTCAGCAGCATGCTGCTCTTGCTTCCATACAGGGTAGAGTGGAGTGAGAGTCAAGGTCCCACATTTGGCTGAGGAATGTTAATGACTTTCTCTTTCTCATATGCGCATGTCTTTCATTTCTCCCCCCCCCCCCCCCCCCCATCTCCCCTTTTAGCTGACTTGACCTCTGCTGTGGGCACAGCTGAAGAGACATAGTTGGAGATAAAGTTAGTGAAAAATAATAATGTAAAAAATGAATGAATGTTAGAGCAAACTGACCCATGGCAGACAGACCTTGGCACACGGCGAGGTGAGGGTGTTTGTGTTGACGACAGGAGTGGGGAATTGCCTATGCTAGCTACCAGGCTCAGAATTCTCTACTCAAACCTCTCAAAGCATATCTTCAATATCTTCCTATTCAGAAATTAACTTAACTTATATATAATGGAATATTAATTTGATGCCATATTATATGATTTCATGAAAAGACTAAGCTGAGCCTACTAATTAAAAGCTCATTAATCATGTGATGATGTTGCCACCTATTTCACCTGCAGGTGTTACATGTAGATTGACTGTGAACGTGAACCTGATGAAGCAAACTGCGAAACCCGTTGTTCACACCAAATAAAGTCAGCAAAATACACCCTCCAGTGTGCAATGTAACCTAGTTTTTTGACTTTTCAATATATATATATATATATTTTTTTTTTAATATGTATATATATTCCGTTTATCTTCAGTCTTGATTTACTCTTTGTAAGTTATGCACATTGTCCTACAATTCTCTCACCATTCCTGCCTTTTTCCTGACTGCCCACTCTACTGCCTTACCCAATCACAAAGAAGATTGGCAGGTCATCCAGCCACTCACCATGTCCCATGCAAAGTTGGCCACCCAATAGACAGTGGGGTTAACGCCGCTGACGAACTGCAGGTGCTTGGCCTTATTGACCCGCTCCTGGATGAGGAAGAGGACGAAGCTGGCGGGGATGAAGGACATGGCGAAGATCACACAGATGGACACCACCATGTCCGTAGAGGTGCTGGCCCTGGGAAAAAAAATGCAGAAGAGAGGAGGATGAGAGGAGGGAGAGAGTGAGAGAAGAGGGGCAATGACACTGGAGAGGGTGAGACATTCATAGAGTTGAATATCAAGGCAAATTTCTAATCAAAGACTTTTGCTGTGTTAAATTCTGATTTGTGAGACAATTAGTACTTTTCTTTTGTGTATGAGAGATAAGAATATGTATGTATAAGTATGTACGCGTATATATTTTCTGTTTTTTTTATCTATCTATCTTAGTTTTTTTTTTTTTTTATCCAGCTCATCGAAGGATAGGCAAGATCTGTTCAGGGTGGCTGTTTCACTAGCACATACCTTTTGCATTGCTGCTAGTTTTATTTATTTACAGTACAGTGGGGAGAGCTAGAGGTGTTAGGACAGAGGGAGAAAGAAGAGCAGCAGAAAGTAACGGGGTTATTAGAAGGTCATGACGGGTATGAGCTCGGCTCAACAGAGGGGAATAGAGGAGAAGACGAGAGGAGATGAGAGGTCAGGAGAAAAGAGGAGAGGAGAGAGGGAATAAAATAAGAGAAGAGCAGACATGCAGAGAAGAGAGGAGAGAATAGGAAGGGAGAGAAGAATGGAGGAGAGGAAAGGGGGGTGAATAAAGATGAGAGGATAAAAGAGGAGAGGAGAAGAGAGGAAGAGGGAGGAGGGAGGGGGGGCTGAGGAGAAATGAGAGGATAGGAGAGAAGAAAAGGAGAAGTGAGGATAAGAGAGGAGAGAAGAGGAGAGAAGAGGAGAGGTGAGGAAAACAAAGGAGAGGATAGAAGAGAAGAGGAGAGGAGAGGTGAGGATAAGAAAGGAGAGGAGAGAAGAGGAGAGGAGAGGTGAGGAAAACAAAGGAGAGGATAGAACAGAAGAGGAGAGGTGAGGATAAGAAAGAAGAGGAGAGAAGAGGAGAGGAGAGGAGATGACAAGGGAGGAGAGAGTGAGAGAGGAGACAAGAGAAGAAAAGCAGTTGAACACTAGAGAGGAGAGACAGAGGAGATAAGAGGAGAGGTGAGGACAAGACAGGAGAGAGAGAGAGAGAGAGAGAGAGAGAGAGAGAGAGAGAGAGAGAGAGAGAGAGAGAGAGAGAGAGAGAGGAGACAAAAGAAGAGGAGAGATGAGAACAAGAGGAGAGAGAGAGAGAGAGAGAGAGAGAGAGAGAGAGAGAGAGAGAGAGAGAGAGAGAGAGAGAGAGAGAGGAGACAAGAGAAGAGCAGAAAAGTGCAGAGTAGGGGGAAGTGGAAGTGACAGGAGGAGAGCGAGGTGAGGTTTCAACACACGGGTTGGGGCTTCGTCTCTCAACACGGAGATGATGAAAATTTCATCAAGGGAGTTGAGAAGCCTGAGGAGGCCGAAAGAAGAGAAGACAGAGCACTAGACCCAGATATCTGCTGACACCCATTCATCTTGATTGAGTCCAGCTCTGAGATCACATGAACAACACAAAGATCACACAAGATCTACAGAGATGTTCGCCATGGTCTCGCAAGTAAAAAGTCAAAAGGTCCTTGTCTCTCCATCATTGCCAGAATAGACAGTTCTTTGGTACTAAAACACTGTAAAAATAAATTGATTAAATATTTAAAGCTGCCGTACTCCTAGAAAACAGAGCCCTATATTGGATTGACTTGAAGAACATATCTATGTAGTCATGGAAACAAAGGGAAAAGCCGTATGGATGCTGGAGAGAAAGGGCATCATCGACTTCCTCACCATAAGGCTAGGCAGTACATCAGAGGAGTGAGAAAAGGAGGGAGGGAGAGGGGGAATATGGACGAAGAGAAACGAGAGGCTGTTAGCACCGCATGACAGTACCGTGATGGACATGAGCTCGGGTCAAGATTTAGCAAGGCGGGGGGGCTGGGTGTGTGTGTGTGTGTGTGTGTGTGTGTGTGTGTGTGTGTGTGTGTGTGTGTGTGTGTGTGTGTGTGTGCAGGTGTCTGTGTATGCGTGTGAGTGTGTGAGGTGGGGGGTCTGGTTGACCTAACCCACTTGCTGGACCACATGTGCATCGATGTGCAATACCCCAAAGGCAATCGCACATCTCACTCTCCCTCTCATTCTCTCTCTCTCTCTCCCTCTCTCTCTCTCTCACACTATCTCACACACACACACACACCTCATTCTCCTTGCGCACAGATTCATGATTCAGAGGCTGGAGGTGTGTGAAGGCTTCACAGGAACACGACACAGTGACACTAGCAATGAGAGTACTGTTCCTCCCCATGTAGAGTGTCTTTCCTTTTGGCTTTACCAATGTAACAGAAAGCACATGGAAATTCCTCTGGGTACATTAAATAAATAAACTTCCCTTGGTTTGCCACAGTGCTGCTTGAAAGCATGTGAACCCCTTGAACAGTTTTTTCATGATTTTTCATTGGTGATTTCATAATCACCAATTTTTAAATATGAACTGTCAGGTGTGTATTTTTATAAAATGCATGGACTTGTTTAGAGGGAATTGCGTGAGAAGCCAAATAATCATGAAACATGGAATTAATGTACTGTATGTACAAAAGTAAGTGAACCACCAGCTGCATTGGTAAAGTCATGTAGGTGATTAATGTAAAACATATTTGGGTGCTGAAATGATCAATTAAGCTTTCTAATCAAACACACTTCCTTTGGAAAGGGGTTAAGCAGCAGCCATGATTGAAATAGAGAGGAAATCCACCAAACCACTGTAGTGCCGAGGCATACCCACAGGGATCAACCATGCCAAGAGGAAAGGAGATATCTGAGGACATAAGGAAGCGAGTAGTGACAGCCCATCAGTCTGGGGAAAGCTACAAGATCCTCTCTAAAAGATTCTAGGTCCATTTATCCACTGTAAGACAAATAGAGTACTAAAGTGTGATGTTCTGTTTCCATGACTGCAGTGACAGAAATTCAAAGCGGCATTGACAGCATTGCATTTACACGTGACATCGTTTCTAC
>NW_027468640.1:12895639-12898139 GCF_046254945.1 Alosa pseudoharengus
AATCCTTCATAGAAATGCATGGGGTTAGTTTGTAACGCCAATATGGCCGTTGTCTACACATATCCCACCCCTTCCTCGGAAAAACGTCGACATGTGAATACATTAAGCCAATCATGTGGTGTGATGTGAATACATTGAGCCAATCATATAGTGTGTTGTGAAGACATCGTGCCAATCATGTGTTGTGAACTCGCCGCTAGAGCAAGATTGGAGTCGTGAAGCCTTGCACACGCGCATTTCTGCCGAATAGGATGCCCGATGACTGCCCAAAAAGCGTTGCAATATAGCTGCCGAGTGGAGGGACTTGCCTAAAAGGACTTTGATACAGGTTGTAGAATTGGCTGGGATTTTGGAAGGGTGTGATCAAGCGTTTCCCACTTTCAGAGCCAGAACTGCTAACAAACAGCAGAGTTTTTCTTGGAGAGTATAAATGGACAGCAGGATTTACTTGAGCAACTTAATTACTATAACATATACACCTTTAAATGCTGAAGGACTTCCACTGACTTAACACACACAGTCAATTCTCCTGAATTTGAAATAATATAAATTGGTGATCCTTCATAACACAAAGTGTTTGTTTATAATGTCAGCATCTGTCTATATGTAGGATAACATAAGAGCAAAGTTTGATGTTTTTGAGATTTGTTTTTAGAATGTGTACTGGCATACAACCAGAGAGGTTGCTGACCATTTGTGTTTAGATTCCGTTTAACGCCAATGTCACATTCATTAGAACTCTAATTGTCTAGTACACATCAGAACACATTAGTGTTTACACTACACAATATACAACATGTGGTCACATGTTTCCCTGACCAGGGGTGCGTTTCCCAAAACCATAGCTGCTAACCTGTTAGCAACTTAGTTGGTTGGCAATGGGAAATTGCATTGCAGCCAACAAAGTTGCTAACTTAGTTAGCAACTATGGTTTTGGGAAACGCTCAGTCAGTGGCTTGAGTGATCGGATTGCAATACATCTTGGTGGTTGTTTACACATGTATAATGGACTAACCACTTGTGATCTGATCACCTCAGACACATTTTTTAAAAATAGCTGTAAATGGAGGTCTAAGACATTCAAAAGGCAAACTCACATGGCTGCGTATGAGAGCTGCCCCTTGGTGAGGTTGAGTGGATGGTTGGAGACACTGATGCCGTAGTGTCGCGGGTCCAGGTTTGGAGGCAGGTTGCCCCGCAGGATGGCGTTGTTGGCTGTGTTCAGAAAAGACACCATCCCATGCCAGCCTTTGTTGTAGAACCACACCTGGTCACACACACACACACACATTTAAATTGTCTATGTTCTGGTGTTAGAAATTGCATGTTCGTTTCACATGACATAAACATTTCTCTTGTCATAAACCAATTTCATGTCTACATGCCATAAAGAAAATTGTGAGTGTATGTGCGTGCATGTTTGTTCATGCATGTGCATGCTTCATAAAAGAATATTGCCTTAAAAAAAAATCAGTGATGTTATTGAGACACAATACACGGTGGATTTACATTAATTGGTGTTGTCTGCCTTTCATCTCTTTGTCAGGACTGGCAATGTGTTCAAAGATTTACTTGGCAAGAGATTGTTGTGGAAAATAAAATAAAATCGAGGAACCCCACTAGCGTAGCTATGTTAATTAAAAATGAAGGGTCTCCTTTTATTTGGGATTTCCAGCATTGAAGTTCTTCAAGCAAAAATAAAGTCAAACATGAAATCAATTAATTTGTTCTTCTTCAATAGCTTGTGTTTGAATCGCAGCTCAATTTCTTGCACGTCTCATCGTGAAATTAAAAGAAGCCATGTCTATCATGATACCAGTTGACACTTATTTTTGACATCAAGCATGCAAGCGATAACAAAAGCCGAAGAATAAAGCTGAGTGAATGTTAATACAATTAAAGGCTCGTTCAGAGAGGGTGAAGACAATCAGCTTCGAGAACAAGCAGCCTTTTGTTATGCTGAACATAGAGGCAGTGTTGAAATGAAGTGTGTAATTGCTTAGTGTGTGAAATAGCCCTACAATCCATAGGGGAATAGAAAACAATTGTACTTCACAAAACTGTACTTCACTCAGCTGAAGACATCAGTGGTGCAATGAGTCTCTGACTCCAATCCCCATTTATTTCAAACACAAAAAAGTGCAGGCACAGTAAATGGATTGATAGCATAATGTATAACACTCTGCTTCTACCAAGCATCAGTGCATACATACAGCGTGTGAACTGGCCCAATGTTCAAGTATTTTTTTAATTATAGCACAGAAGCGCTTCAAAAAATAAATAAATAAATAAATAAGTTAGTTATATTGATGATCTTTGATGATTGATGAAGTATTAGATGCTAATATCCCATCTAGTTAAAGCACAGCCAAAGGAACAATTATCCAGCAAGAAAACTCATACAAATACAGAACTATAGTGAAAGACTGGATAACAACCAACAAAAGGGGCGTGATTTGATTTTATCTGACGAAAATAAAAAGGACACAAAGGTTGTAGA
>NW_027468640.1:12903139-12925639 GCF_046254945.1 Alosa pseudoharengus
ACAGTCGCTTCTACGCTACGTCACATCTATGAAACTCCCGCCCTGCGTCCTGATTGGCTCTACCATACAATCTCGTGCTGAAATCACTCTCAACGGAACCGATCCCAGATGGATGTGAGTGGAGCTAGGCAGAACGAAATTCATCTGGCGAGAGTCAGGTTACTAAAAGACTGCTAGTGATAGATACCTGCTGTGGTAGAAGATCTTCTAAGAGCCTGCATATTATTATCACTGTAATGACTACAACACGATGTCTATAACTATACTTTTCTGTGCTGTGGGTGGGCAGCGGTGACTTCGTCAACAACAATTATTTTTACCTCACTGAAGTGATAAGATCCATCGGGTCATTTGGAAATTATTTAAATCGGAGGGAATATGTGGGTCGGAGCGAATATGTGGGTGGATGTGAGCAGAGAGGATGAATGTGGGGTGGATGAGAGGATCGTTTGGAGGGTGAATAGTCAGAAGAATGGATGAGGACTGGATGGGGAGGATGGTAGAGGGGATGGATGTGGATTGTGTAGGAAGATAGTGAAGAGGGTGTATGTGAATTACGCGGAAAAATAGTCGAGAAGGTGGATGTGGATTGGGTGGGGAGGATAGTCGTGAGGGTGGATGTGGATTGGGTGGGGAGGATAGTCGGGAGGGTGGATGCGGATTGGATGGGGAGGATGGTTGAGGGGATGGATGTGGATTGAGGATGTGGAGGATAATCGGGAGGGTGGATGTGGATTGGGTGGGGAGGATAGTCGGGAGGGTGGATGTGGATTGGGTGGGGAGGATAGTCGGGAGGGTGGATGGGAGGATAGTTGGGAGGGTGGATGTGGATTGGGTGGGGAGGATAGTCGGGAGGGTGGATGTGGATTGGGTGGGGAGAATAGTCGGGAGGGTGGATGGGAGGATAGTTGGGAGGGTGGATGTGGATTGGGTGGGGAGGATAGTCAGGAGGGTGGATGGGAGGATAGTTGGGAGGGTGGATGTGGATTGGGTGGGGAGAATAGTCGGGAGGGTGGATGGGAGGATAGTTGGGAGGGTGGATGTGGATTGGGTGGGGAGAATAGTCGGGAGGGTGGATGTGGATTGGGTGGGGAGGATAGTCGGGAGGGTGGATGTGGATTGGGTGGGGAGGATAGTCGGGAGGGTGGATGGGAGGATAGTCGGGAGGGTGGATGTGGATTGGGTGGGGAGGATAGTCAGGAGGGTGGATGGGAGGATAGTTGGGAGGGTGGATGTGGATTGGGTGGGGAGGATAGTTGAGAGGACAGGTTGGAGATGCGGTGTGATTGTGCTGGAGGGGTGGCTGGAGGATGGTCAGGAGGGTTGATGAGCCCTGAAGGGGCTGAATGAGAGTTCTGGAGTGCTGAGAAGGGCAAACAGGAATCAGAGCTGGAATAAAGGGATGGTTCAGGAGAGGGAGAGAGAGAGAGAGAGAGAGAGAGAGAGAGAGAGAGAGAGAGAGAGAGAGAGAGAGAGAGAGAGAGAGAGAGAGAGAGAGAGAGAGAGAGAGAGAGAGAGGGAGAGAGAGAGAGAGATGAGGCGTTGGCCCAAATGAGAGCCTGGAGGTACTAAAGGAGAGTAATCTGCTGATGGTACCATACACTGAGAATCACCCCGCTTCCCTACAGAGTACAAATTTCATGACCAAGTGTATTTCACCAGAACCTCACTGAGGGACTACGCAGGTGAGTGTGTGGGAGTGTGTGTGTGTGTGTGTGTGTGTGTGTGTGTGTGTGTGTGTGTGTGTGTGTGTATGCGTGCGTATGCGTGTATATATGTGTGTGTCTATGTGTGTGTGTTTGTATGTGTGTATGTGTATGTGTGCTGTGTAGTATCTCTGTGTGTACTGTGTTGAAGAGAGAGTGTTTGTGTGTTGTGTGTGTGTGTGTGTGTGTGTGTGTGTGTGTGTGTGTGTGTGTGTGTGTGTGTGTGTGAGAGAGAGAGAGAGAGAGAGAGAGAGAGAGAGTCTGTGTGTGTATGTGTGTGAGTGTGTGTATGCATGCATGTGTAAGTGTTGGTCAGCTGAGAGGAGAGAGACAAATGTGTGAGCTTAGGAAAAGAGGAGAGAGAGAGAGAAAGTAAGTTAAAAACAGGGGAAATGGATAGAATGCATTCTAGGGAGCTGTTGCTTGTTACCATGGACACCTGGAACACAGGTCACACAGCTTTTTGAGAGCTCAAGATATGACATATGGAGATGTGGTGAAATGTGCTTTTGAAAATTAAAATGAAACAGCTAAATAAAAAGAGGAATAAAGACAGCCCCAAAGATGACATGAGGGGCTGGCCAGCAAAACTAGTTCAGGATGGATTTGTCCAGCGTTTACTGAAATGCATTATTTATGATGGCTTGTAAACAAATCCCATGACCCATATTGGCGGTCTGGGCGGAAAATGCTTTTACTTGAAAACACTCAAAACTCTCTCTGGCACACGCACGCACACCGCGCACACACACACACACACACACACACACACACACACACACACACACACACACACACACACACACACACACACACACACACACACACACACACACACACACACACACACACACACACACACACACACAAATATTTCCTATCACACTTCCTGGACCTTCAATCAGCAGGTTTGACTCATTGTGACATCTGGTAATTTGACTGTGGGCTGTTTGCATATCAATCCCATACCTGTGAGGCATTGAAAAGGTTCCGCAAATCCTCGAAAACGGTGGCAATTTCTGACTCGTTCATTCTGACTTGAGAGTTCTCTCCTCCGACTGAGATCCCTCCATACCTTGAAAGGAGAGATAGACAGATAGAGACAGAAAGAGAAAGAGAGAGAGATGTGGGGTAAAAGCTGTTCTAAAACCACTGCTCTGCTCTCTGTCATTCTCCACTGCATTTGCTACCTACAGCGTGTAGCATTTTTATGCATTGTACGTATAACATACAGAACCTATCTTATAAGTATGCTAATATGCTTAACCGTATTACATACCTATCTTGTAAGTATGCTAATATGCTTATCCTGGTGTGTAAGGAGGGCTCCATCTGGTCTCAAACTGATAGGCCCCCTCTTATGAGCTTATGTTTCTACTCAAGGTTTCTTTCTATAAAGGAATATTTCCTTGGCCTTGTCACCTTGGTGCTTGGTCAAGGGTGATCAAGTTCACAACTCTTTAAAGCGCCTTGAGAGATATGCATACGCCACCACACTAAGTAAATTGAATGGAACTGAATTGACTTTAACTGAATTTAACTTCCCATAAAAGAGGATAAAAGTAATGATATAAAATTATCTGAAGACGGCATATGGGCCTTAACAGCTGATGATGTCTGTGACACACGACCTATGCTAAGATAATCGGTTAGTATGTTTTTTAGACTGCGCCATACCTTTAAAGTTTGTTGGGAAAACCAAATCAAGATCAGGTTAGGACTCAGAGGGTGTAAGCATGATCTTATTAATTATAGACCACTCAAAACTCAAACATCTGTTTTAAACAGAACCAGTCGTTTTCCTTACGCTGTGAATTAGTGAACAAGGCCATGGAATTCTACTAATTCTAACTCTACAAGGATGTTCTTATCATCCGTTCCACTAGTTTTGCTGTATATTATTGAATGCCATCGATTTGGGATGAACCAGGTGAAAAAGTTACCGATTTTTGCCGGATTTCTCGTAGCTCTTCAGGAGATAATCAGTCATGTTTCTTCCAGTCATGTCATGAAGCATGTCCGTTGTGATCTGAGTTTTCTGTAAAATAAATAAATAAATAAATAAATTGATTAAATAAATACATAAACAGATACATAAATAAAATAAATTGGGGGAGGAAAATAAAAATCAAACATGTGAAGTATGTAGTAATATGAAGTGAAATATTTCAAGAATCAAAAACAAATCCATCCACAGACAATAAAGTCTCGTCACGTTTTTTTCCGACCAAGACACTTTTCGGCAGCATGTACAGCAACACAGATGAGAAGTCTAAGCGGCGGACTTGAGAGTGTGTGAGGGAGAGGAGCATGGGGGAGAGGACCTCTGAACCAGCCATGATTGTCAATTAGGGAATCAGCATTTACAAATCCTCCCCGCAACCCTGGAGCAACGCTGCCAGCCCCCGAGTCAAGGCCCCAGCAATTAGGAGCAGTGCATGCCACCAATAGGCAAACTAGAACACACAAGCACGGACATGAACACACACTAACACACACACACGCACACGCGCGCGCGCACACACACACACACACACACACACACACACACACACACACACACACACACACACACACACACACACACACACACACTGCATGTGGTACCAATCAGCAAACTCAAACACGCAATTAAGGAGATGCAGCAGCCCAGTGGTGGGCGAACACGTAAAGCGATGGTTCGGAGTAATTTCACCCTAGGGTCCTTTGCACCATGACCCCGAGCCAAACACCATCCCAGAACCTGTTTTCCCTTGGTCGAACCCTGGTCGAGTAGCCCTGTCAGAAACTAATGAGTTTCTGCAGGCGTAACGGAACCAACTTTTATCTCGTAAATTACCCCACCCGCTAAAGTCCGCATGCAGGAGGGATAGCCTATTCAGCTTTTCTTTCTGTCTCACGAAAGGAGCACACACACACCTCCAGATGTCAGTTTCTTGGTTCTGAATGTAAGCTAACAACTGAAGTACAGTAGGCCTAGCCTGGTGCCCTCTTCCTCTGTCATGCTTTCGATTTCGAGTTTTGACAATGAGCAGCAGGAACAAATTGAACCCACGTAAACCACAATAATATAGGCTATAGGCCTGCTATCCATCAGTTATGCTTAAACCCCGTTATGTAATGCTGCCTAACAGAACATCCAGCTGAACTATAGTTATGAACACTACTTTAATCATTTCCATATTTATTTTTACGCACATATTTAATTTTGCGGGAGTGCAGTAAATCATCGAAAACTTTTCCCATTATTATTCTCACTCTGCTTTTATATACTGTATATATGTGTATGTGTGTGTGTGTGTGTGTGTGTGTGTAAGAGAGAGAGAGAGAGAGAGAGAGAGAGAGAGAGGGAGAGAGAGAGAGAGAATGTGTGTGTCACCTCCTGCTGAGTGTGTGTGTGTGAGTGTGTGTGTGTGTGTGTGTGTGTGTGTGTGTGTGTGTGTGTGTGTGTGTGTGTTTGTGCATAATTGTATGCTCCAAGGTTATAGGGTTATAGCTGAATCCTAGCACACTGGCCTCCCCTCTATACTGCAGCAGTCCTAGGAGAGACAGTGTGTGTGTGTGTGTGTGTGTGTGTGTGTGTGTGCTGAAACAGCCCTCTGAGCAGACACTAAGGACACACACACACACACACTTTTTTACGCAGCTCAAACCTGGTGAACTTGCTGAGGTGCCCGGAGACATTGCGTTTCAGGGCAGATTGTGTATGAACATACTCACCCTTAGGGTTCCATACAGTATGCACCGCCTATGGTACATCCTATATAGACAAGAGTCTGCCTTTGGGCCAGAGGCAGTCATAGTCTATGACTGACATAAAGCCATGAGTGGATTGCTTGTGTAATAGTAGCCAGTGCTGCAAAGTCACGGGTTCGAACCCAGGCCAATGCGATGACCCGGATGGGAGTGAGGTTTAGGGGAGAGTGAGAGTAATGGGGCTTTAAGAGAGAAAGAGAAAGTGGCATGTGCTGCAACAGGAAGCAGTATGCACTGCAACAGGAAATGGTATGCACTGCACTTGTGCTGCGCTTTGTTTGATGCCATAATGGGTTTGAGAGTGCAGCTGCTGTTGTGTCCTACTGTATGTGTAAGGTGCTTAACAGCAGACTCTGGGTATAGTAGTGATGCAGTGAGGAAACCAAACTAAAGCATCTTCAGCGTTTGCAAACTACCAACTTCTTCTACTTCTCCCTTCCTGCCACCCCCTGAGTTCAGCAGGAGACTGTGTGGAAGAGGGGGAAGAGTTTCCTGTTAATGACGGACTTTGGGGTACTTTCTTTTAACTGGTGAAAATAGCATTAGTTTTATCAAAGGTTTCAATTGTTTTTTTTTTGGTTTTTCTCCAAAGCAAAAGAGAGTTTTTCTCTCTCTCTCTTTTTCTCTCCCTAACATTACCACTACCTCTCTCTCTCTCTCTCTCTCTCTCTCTCTAGTGTCAGTGTCCTGCAACTGCAGCCTGTGAGTAATTTCAGGTCTGGCCGTCGAACATGAAGAAGGGTGGGGTTGGGTAAAGGAAAAATCATTATGTCGCCTTGGCTAGCTCCCACGCCTTGTCAAAACAACCTTGTCCGTTTTGTTTTCTCCTGTGTGAAATTATTGCTTCGGACAGGTCATTTTAGACCAACATTGATCCGCGGGAGTCTTAGTCCAGGCCAGACATGACAAAGCCGTTGTGCCTTGCGGAGCGTGAACGTCCCTGGCTGAGCTGTTGCCCTCCGAAAGCCAGGGAGGGGGGAGGGTGTTTTCTTATGGTTTGGAACTTCCTGAACAAAAAAACATTGGGAGCATCTCTTGGGAGCCCCAAGAGCCGTTAGAGGTAAACAAACTGATACATGATAATCCATTTCTAGCACCCAGTGTGTGTGTGTGTGGTCTATCATGTGATGAAGGTCACAACATGTAAACATAATATTTGTGTTTAGGCCAGAAATACATTCTAAAAGAACATCTTGGGTTTCTTACCAAGAGCCACATAAATGATAATTCCATTTGCACCCTTTAGACTTTGGGCCCCAATTCAAATGAGCAGAGTCTTATGCCTAACTAATGCTATTCTAAATAAATTAGCCAATAGAGCACTATGGGTAAGACCTTAAGCACAAACACTGATGAGTCATCTCCATGTTCTGACAAGCCACATGATAACTACAGATCATGCATAAGAACTTTGCTCGTTGACAGACTTTGCACTTTGGCCGACATTTAAATTAAAGTGTAATTCCAGCGAAAATTGACCCGCGGTACTCTGGGTACGCTAGCTACGTTGTTGGTGCTTCGTTTTATGTGTAGGGACCTTGAGCAAGCTGCTGACGAGGTTTGAACAATATTACTGTATTAAAAAATGCTATTTGGGAAGCGTTTTGCTCATGGCCCTTAGCTTATCCACTGTTTGCGACTTGGGGCTGTAGTGTACACTGGAGCAAGCTCTGCAGTGGTTGATCAACGAAAAATACTGTCTCCACGGCTTATTCGATGTGTTTTAATGCAGAAAAACACCCTTGGGTCAATTTTCGCTGTTTAATGCACTTTGTAGCCTCAATATTCTTACATTTCACTGATAACACACAATCAGTGATAAGAAAATGTTGCAAAAACACATAAAGAAACAATGGAGTACCGAAGCCATAACATAGCATTGTCAAAGCAGCAATTTCACTGGATCTAAACAAATACATTTTACCATAGTGGTGACCATAGTGGTCAGCATTTGATATAACATGAAATATCCACTGGAATTTTGTTTCTTATTATTACACCTGACAGGGAATCCGTATTATGTGGCTAAGCTGCTGCCTTTTTAAATCATTTAAAGCATTTTTAAATCAATTTATGAAGTAGAAACGCTATATGCTGTTGATGCCACTTCGAAAGTTTGTTTTAATCCAGTGACACTGCAGTCATGGAAACGGAACGTCTCACGGTACTCTATTATGTAAGGGATAATGTATAGACCCCAACGCGCAGCGGAATAATCATTTATAACAGAATTAAGTTGCACATACAGAGTAGAATCACATCTCAACAGACCAGAGAACACTACATGAATAACATCTTGTCAAGTTAGTTTGCTTTCCTCTATCTTAGTATAGAACATAAGAATACATTTTAAAATTACTTTTTCTTTTTTTTTGGTTCTGAAAAACAAAAACAAATCACCCCTTGTGTGTTACAAAATAACAGTGAAATAGAAAGATCTGGAATGTGTTTACAATTTCCATTGATTGTTTCTCTCCATCTCTGCAGAAGGAGAGATGAGCCATTACCGCCCTCCTTCAGAAAACAAATAGCTATTCAATGGTGAAGGTTAAATTTATCACCAGGTAATTAATTGAGTCAATACACTCCGATTTCATAATGGGATTATGTTTGCGTGCTGTCACCATGGAAACGGAACATTCATTAGACGAATATAAAAAAGTCTTTGCAGGGTTATTCTGTTTTTTTTCTTCAGCAGTGCCCCTTTTCTAGCAACGTACAGGATGAAAAGATAAAAGACTGCCTGCCTCTCTGCCTGCTTCCGTGTGTGTGTGGTGTGTGTGTGTGTGTGTGTGTGTGTGTGTGTGTGTGTGTGTGTGTGTGTGTGTGTGTGTGTCAGTACTGTGTCATGGTGTATTCATCACCAACCACCTTCCTGCATTTTTCTTCCAGGTCAAAGTAATAGAGGTACACATGTGCTGGGTGGCCTTGACAGGACTGAACTGACACAGTGTGTGTGGGTCCATCCACTCTCATCCAGGTAAGCAAACTCCACATAATACCATGATAGGGGTATTATCACACACACACACACACACACACACACACACACACACACACACACACACACACACACACACACACACACACACACACACACACACACACACACAATTTCCCA
This sequence comes from Alosa pseudoharengus, assembly GCF_046254945.1. Taxonomy (NCBI): domain Eukaryota; kingdom Metazoa; phylum Chordata; class Actinopteri; order Clupeiformes; family Clupeidae; genus Alosa; species Alosa pseudoharengus. The sequence continues at coordinate 12,911,723 of NW_027468640.1, forward strand.
TCTTTATATACTGGAAAATAAACACACAACAATGTCCAAAATGTTGGCAGATGCATTGCCACTACCAAATCAGTGATAGTGGCAATGCATCATGATCAGTGTTAGGCACGGTGAAAAAGTAATCAGTTTCTAGTTACTTCTCCCAAAAAGTAACTGAGATACTGAGTTACAGTATTATGAAAGTAACTACCGTAAAACTTCAAATAATCGCCGAGTCCCTAAGAGACGCCTGTCTCTTTTAAACGCCTGGCGTGGCTACAGGTTTGGGTTAAAGGCCGGTCTCCAGTAGTGGCCTGGTCTGATTTTAGTTTCGGGTTGTATTTAATTTTCTAAAACCCGTCAGATCGTCCGTTTAAAGATTCGCAATGACACGAAACCGTTATAGAAAGGAGGTTACTTACAGCAGTGTGAATTAGATGTTGCACGTCGTTACAAGCCGTCGCAAAGCATTCACATGTCTGGTCACAGTTGCAAGGTTTTAGAATGTTGCATCAAGTTGCTGCTCATCTCGTTGCGAATCTTGGGTGTGATTTGGGCTTAAGTATGGCACAGACTGCGCACGTTATGATTAGATGGCATTAAAAGACTGCGGTGGGGAAAAGCTAGAGTTCCAAATTGTATAACTTTCCAATATGAACTATGCCTATATGTCCCACTTCGTCATCGTTCAATTCATCCCTTGTGTTTAAAATTTGCGGATAGGCCGATGGTAAGCTTATTTTTATGCTGGCAACAAAACCAGAACGGTTCGCTATGATTTGAATGTAGACTGTTGTCAAATTTGGCAAATACAAAACGGGAGAAACAATATGGTTCATGCTCTCTCATGCTGTTTCATTCATGCCGAAAAGGAGGGAGAATGAAACATTAAGCACGTTCCACTTTTGCATAAATAATTCCTGAACGGTTTTGGTCAGGGCTGATAATGCAACTGTATTTGACAAAGGACCGATATAGGCTATTTGCTAGTGCCAAATATGAGCTTTCAGTGTGATTCGATTACGTTTAATTAAATCGTGTTTCATCTATTCTGGCTATCCCCGCTATTTGGATCTTACTGTATCTCACTCAATGAACAAGATCTCAACACTAAATGAATGATGATCCGTAATTGTCATCAGATAGCCTAGTCATATAGGTAGACATTCAGTGTGTTCGCCTGTCTCTAATACTAGCCGGTGCAGTTTGGCGATTTGGGAAAATAAAAGCCCGGGCTATTATTTGGAGTTTTACGGTAGTTACCAGGAAAAGTAACAGTTCTGTTACATTTAATTTTTTTCAAATATGTCAAAGAATTTGGTGTATTACAATTTTAATACTCTCATAACTTTAGCCCGGTCACCGGCCTGTAGGCCACTGCTGTCCTGTTGCTACTCCCTGTGAAACAGATGTTTTCAAAGCATCCTTTTGCTTGCTTGAAGGTGACCTTTGGGTAAAATTTAAGATAAATAGAGGTTATTTAAGATAATGGTGTTGTTGTGAGGGCACGTTTTGACACCACTCTGTATGCAAAGTCATGTTAGACCTACATGTAGCTTTACACCTCGTTTAGCTAGTGCCACCGTTTTGTAGAATTCTTGCTGTTAGCAGAGGGATAGCAAACTTGGGAAATCTCCCTTATTTTCAAAGCTTAATGTTGACAGCTGGATTAGAATTGCTTAAAACCAAGAGATACACTTTGTTCCTGAGCATAATGTTATATGTATACATTTCAGGTATAGCCTACATTCTTGCCTTTATCTCTTAGGGAAAGTAATGTCTCTATAGCCTACTTCCAGTTTAAAACGCTACCTTGAATTATCTGGAAGTAACTGAATAGGTGTATTCTGGAATACGTATTTAGATACAAAATATGAATAACTGTATTTAAATACTGTAACGATTTGATAGCGACACACACAGTTGTCCAATCAAAGGTTTATGCGGAAGCGGGAATCAGCCAAACACATAGACCAGGACCAAGACACCATTACATAGGAAACACAAGGGAAGTCAATAAAACAAGCACGATACACGAACAGGGTAGTCACATACAATACACCGGGTAAAACACATGAGGTACAACCTAAAGAAAGTACACAAGCTAACACATACATGACAAGGTAAACGCAAATACACTCACTAACCGACATTACACAAACCAGCATTCACACACATTGCATTCTGGGAGGCTAGCACTCCGTCCAAACGACACCGACTTTACAATACAGTTAAATCCCCATGTGCTGTTGAAAAAATCATTACAAAATATCAGTGTATACTTGGTTTGGGATTTAGTAGCCTTTTAGCCTATGTGCAGACAAAGCATTTCTTTTATGTCTTTGACACAATACATTAAGTGTTTCATAGCACATGTTTTATATGTAGATATTATACTTTATATTGCAACACAAATACATACAACCTACTAATCCAAGTCAGATGCTGACACAAGCATGTGATATGTCTATTTCTGAGATGCGCCTCTCTCATCCTCCAGTCAAAAAAAAAAAACACAGCCTGGCCTCTTTTCCACACGGAGGCAAACTTCCTCCAGGCTTCACTATGATAGAGCCATGTCAACTGGAGAGGTAGAATAAGGAGGAGGATTAGACGACACGAGGGATGGGGGATAAATAAAGGAGAGAAGAGGAGGAGTGGAAGAGAGGCGAAGGGGAGGAGAGGAGGAACGGAGGAGAGGCGAAGTGGAGCCATGGAGCTCTGCCGTCTCAGCAAGATGTTCAGTTCATCGTGTCCGTGTCTCTCGGGAGACGCAGCTGAACTACCAAGAACGGAGTGAGTGAAAGAGAGACAAATGAAGAGGGAGAGGCCGACAGACATGAAGAGAGAGAGAGAGAAAGAAAGAGAGAGAGAGAGAGAGAGAGAGAGAGAGAGAGAGATAGAGAGCATGGGTTTCAATGTAAAAGAGAATCCGTGGGTGAGAAAGAAAAAGAAGTCTGAGAGTGAGGGACAGCAAGCGAGGGAGTCAGAAGGAGAGTCGGGTGACACTAAGGGAAGCAACAAGAATAGTAATGAGGGAAAGGCCACGAAGGGGAAGTAAGCGAGATGGTACAGACAAGAATAGCCACGCTCTCCATCAGAGCAGCTTGATGACAAGCTTGGCCTCCCCATCCGTCTGTTATTATGACCGCCGCACAGCGAAGCGGCGGTCATATAGGTTTAGTCAGATTTTTTTTTTTCTTTTTCGTATGTCCAAATTTCCGTCAAGGATTCCCGGGACACTGAAAGACCGGGGTAGACGAAACTTGGTGGGCATGTAACCCCATATGGATAGCATGGAACCATCGTTTTTCGTTTTGATCTGTAGCCCCCCCGCTGGACTGCACCCCCCGAAAGGAGGGTAGGGCAGACACAATTTTCTGTGAATATCTCGAGAACCGTAGGGTTTAGGAGGACCATTTTTTTTTTGTATGTTGATCTCAAGGGGCCATGTCAACCCATTCCATAACCACTCATTTCATGTATAGCGCCACCTAGTTAAACACAAAAAAGTAAAAATGAGGTGTTGTAATCGCAGGTATCTGTGACCTAACATAGTCAAAACTGCACGAAATTGGAAGTGTAGGATCATTATGACACCCTCTGAATGCACGCCAAGTTTCGTGGAATTCTGTTCATGGGGGGCCACACAATAAATTAATTTATGTTACTATACACCAACTGGCCTGTAGGTGGCCGGAGACAGTTTTCTGTGAATATCTCAAGAACCGTAGGGCCTAGGAGGTCCACCTTTTTTTTGTATGTTGGTCTTAAGGGAGCATGTCAACCCATCCCATTACCACTTATTTCATGTATAGCGCCACCTAGTTAAAAATTAAAAAGCAAAAAATTAGGTGTTCATCACAATATCTCTGGCTGACATGGTCAAAACTGCACAAAATTGAAAGTGTAGGATCATTATGACACCCTCCGAATGCATGCCAAGTTTTGTGAACTTTCGTTCATGGGGGGCCTTACAATAAAATAATTTATGTGTACATTTAGTGACCGTACACCAACAAGGATTCCCGGGACACTGAAAGACCGGGGTACACGAAACTTGGTGGGCATGTAACCCCACATGGATAGCATGGAACCATCATTTTTCGTTTTGATCTGTAGCCCCCCCGCTGTACTGAACCCCCCGAAAGGAGGGTAGGGCAGACACAGTTTTCTGTGAATATCTTGAGAACCGTAGGGCCTAGGATGTATGTTTGCCTCCAGGGGTCATGTTAACCCATTCCATGTGCACACATGTGCATAAACAGATACACACGCACACACATACATTCACAGTAATCATACTTATGACACATACTCACACAGTAGACATATGTACGCATGCATGCACATGCACAAACACACATACACAGGCAAACACACAAGCACGCACACACACACACATATAAACATAAACGTGTACACGCACACATGCACACAATTCAAGAATTTCTCAGAATTATGAACAGGCAAGATGGGGGTGGGGTTGTATAAAATGAATTTTACATGTGAAATGTAATGGCGCCGGCTATGAACTAATCATGTTTTGGTACTTGTTGTCTAGCAGATACCAGTGAGAATTGAGTGTGGATAATGCAATTTAGTGAGACAGTTAGAATCATATAGGCCTTTCAGCGTGATTTATTTTTGTGGAAAAAATGTGCTGGACTGGGCGGCGGTCATATTTTTTACCGCTCTGCAGTACATCTAGTTCCCTTTATCTCTGTCTCTCTCTCTCTCTCTCTCTGCCTCTCTCTCTCTCTGTCTCAATCTCTCTCTCTCTGCCTCTCTCTCTCTCAATCTCTCTCTCTGTTTCTCTCTCTCCAGTCTCTTGTCCTCCCTTCCTTCCTGTCTGCGCCCCTTTGTCTGCCTGTCACTAGGTGGAGCACATCCTTAGAACTGGCTTGCCAATCATTGACCTGAGCGAGAGAGAGAGAGAGAGAGAGAGAGAGAGAGAGAGAGAGAGAGAGAGAGAGAGAGAGAGAGAGAGAGAGAGAGAGAAGGGGTATGGAGAGGGAGAAGGAGGAAGAGATGTATGGAGAGAGAACAAGTGGGAGGGAGAGAGGGAAGGTGGGGGTTGGCAAGTGAATGAAAAGAGAGAGAGAGAGAGAGAGAGAGAGAGAGAGAGAGAGAGAGAGAGAGAGAGAGAGAGATGGAGGAGGAGATGTTGGGAGATGGTCAAGGACAAGGTCATCTGGAGAGCTTCAGTGAGACAGGGTTACCGTGGAGACAGGTGGTGAGGTGTGAATGTTGATGAAAGTGTACACATACAGACACACACACACACACACACACACACACACACACACACACACACACTCACACACACACAAGCAGCAGCACTAAATGTTTACATGCTGCGTAAAAGAGGACAATCTAAATCACAATCCAAAGCTGTGTGCACTCCAAAGCTTTAACCAAGTGAGACTTCGGAGTTCCAAACAACATCAGAGCATGTCAAAATCACCAAAGCCTCTAAATGCAGCTGCCTTTATTTCTTTTATACTTTCTTTAATTATGCTATCTTTATTTTATGTAATATATTTTCTTTAACTATTATCTGTCCTTTAATGGATTTTATTTAGTATCGTCCTCTATGTTTTTGCTCTCATTTATGTAAATCACATTCAGTGCCTCCAGAGACGGTTGATAAAGTGAGAGGGTAAATTCTGGCACGCTGTGACGTGGGGTTCGAAGCTGTTACGCCCATTTAGGAATCTAGGGTGAGGTCCAGTGTCTATGTATTCCTATCGGAGAAATTAACATTTTCTCAGAATATGACCAATCCCTTAGCCCTACATTCAGCGATGTAAGTTATGAACCCATTTTCTACAAGCATGTCTCCCTAACATTCCGACATCGAAATTGTATTTTCCAACGAAAAAAATAAAGACAAAAATAGCTTCAATGTTCAATAGAAAAGTAGTATTCAATATGAACTGTGTTCAAAGGCTAGCGGCAATGCTTTAACTTTGGCTGTGTTCACACAAAACCTAATTAAGAGTGATAAAAATGTGGGAGTTTTCCGACATTCTGTAGTTCTCTGACATTCTGTCTACATTTCAGACACACGACAGCAGACACACAAGGCACCCAGTGAAACACCTGTGCACCCGATTCTCCCAACTCTTCACTGCAGAAGTGTGTGTGTGTGTGTGTGTGTGTGTGTGTGTGTGTGTGTGTGTGTGTGTGTGTGTGTGTGTGTGTGTGTAGGGGGGAATCACAAGTTCTTTCAAGTGAGATTGCTACTGCAGTGCAAATGTATGCAAAATATGTTACACCTTGAGCAAGCAGCACTGCCTCTTGGTGCACAAAAAAAAATGGGAAAATGTCACTTAACAGCCGCCATCTTAGGAGTCTAGGACTTATTTACATTTCCCACCGTTCATGTTTGACACCGCTCATCACTGCCGTGTCGTCAAAAGGTTAAACTGAGATCACGCCACATCCTGATCTAAGCTTCTGTGGAGTCTTAACCCACCACAAAACCCCCAATGGCACACATTGCCAAACAGGTATCCTATTGGGGATTCAGTTCCACTGCAGCATACCAGGACACAGTGAAGCCGATAAGCGTTGTTCTGATAAACACGTATCAGCTTCACTATGATGCACGTTTACATTTGGAATCACCTGTATCAGAGACTTTCTAATGAGGAGACACAGCACTCAAAAAATCCTCCATAGAAATGCATGGGGTTAGTTTGTAACGCCAATATGGCCGTTGTCTACACATATCCCACCCCTTCCTCAGCAAAACGTCGACACGTGAATACATTGAGCCAATCATGTGGTGTGGTGTGAATACATTGAGCCAATCATATGGTGTGTTGTGAAGACATCGTGCCAATCATGTGTTGTGATCTCGCCGCTGGAGCAAGATTGGTGTCGTGAAGCCTTGCGCACGCGCATTTCTGCCGAAATGGATGCCCGACGATTGCCCAAAAAGCCGCCGAGTGGAGGGACTTGCCTAAAAGGACTTTGCCTGTATTCAGTCCAATAACGAAAACATTCCGAACATACCGAAAAGACTCTAGCAAAGCAAGACTGCATGTCTACCTTTCACTGTATCTTGTAATTTATTACCATAAAATAATGAATCATAAATCCATAAATGATAAAGGGGCAATACAAAGAGGGTCAATGAACATCAAATAAACATACAAACAACTTCCAGTAATTGTGGTCTCTCATCAAAATCTATGTCCACTGCAAACATGTGTGGACATCTTGGACGTGAGTATGCAATAGCTAACCCTTGGTTGTGACACACACACACACACACACACACACACACACACACACACACACACATCCATCTGTTACAGGCTCATACAGTAAAGGTATTCCTGTGCTACCATCTGTCATCTTTTCTGAAGTACTAAAGGCTGAAATTGACGGAGAGATGTCACAGAACGATGTAGAGACAAAGAGAGAGACAGAGAGAGAGAAACTAAGAGCAGGTCAAGTCAAAATCACTGACAGGTTAAGTAAAATGACAATGGTAATGTTAGATGTAGGCCTATTATAAAAATACTGATGAGCTAAATAAAATGTTCAATTATAATTGGTCTGGTGAGAGAGGGAACAATACAACCAGAAAAGGGTGAAAGACAAAAGGACTAGTGTTTGTCTCCAACTCTGAAAATGTTCACATTTAATTAAGTGTTGTACACGTCTACAAAGTATTACTGATTTTCTCTCGAGCCAAGCAAGACCTAAAGGCCTAGAGGCCTAAAGCAAATAATCCATCACTGCAAACAGAGTTGCCCAAATCAGTTGGCCAGAGCAGTGTTGTTGCAACGTCAAATCAAAACACTGCCCTCTCCACTAATTTGGACAATATTCACCTCAGGGAAAAAAAGTGTGTGTGTGTGTGTGTGGGAGAGAGTGAGAGAGAAAGAGAAAGAGAGAGTATCAATAAAAATGGGAAAGGCGAGGAAAAAATGAATACTGTTCTGCTCCTAATCAGCTTTTCTGTTTGTCAGTAAGAACAAGAAAAAGTCCTTTTGTAGCACAAAAATCGCAAACACAGTGGATCCACAGTTTAAAGCAACATATTTGACATTTCAAATAACATTCATAATGTCAACTCCCGGTGCAAGCAGTTGTTTGCACAATTTCAGTTCTATCTTACTCTTCATCCATTTGTGGATATCATTTATATTCATATGCAATAATACCAACATTCCGTATGTTCAGAAACCATGACAACACACACACACACACACTTCCCAAACTCTAAACCAAAACATGCAAGGCTCTCTCCCACTGCGACTCCAGGTCCAGTGGAATGTGTGTGTGTGTGTGTGTGTGTGTGTGTGTGTGTGTGTGTGTGTTTTCCTCATACATCTCTCATCATGTAGGCAAATGTAGGCCATTTCATTTCCCTGCCGAGACGCGTGAAAGACCATCTCGAGTCACCCCACGTAATTGCTCACGGCAATGCAGAGCCTCATACATCTCCCATCCCAGCCCAATCTCCGCACCACCCCTACCCTCCACTGCTTACGAATGAGAGGCAATCCATTTAGGAATGAGCCAAAAGAGGTGCTCAGCCTCCTAATTTGCCTCTTCCCTTACACCCCCCAACACACACACACAGACAAACACACAGACACACACAGACACACACACACACACACACACCTCCCCTGTACACTCCCTATGTAAGGGTAATGAGGCAAGGTTACGGTGGGGGTACACAAAATGGGATGGATAGGCTTACAAATAAATACACACAAACACACACACACATACATGCGCACACACGCAGACACGACACACACACACACACACACACACACACACACACACACACACACACACACACACACACCCACGACCACACACAGACAATATGGATAGGCATACAAACACACACACACACACACACACACACACACGCACACGCACACACACACGGGATAGGATGGTAGGGCTCTCGGTCCATTGATCGGAGCGGATTAAGACCCCAGGGGTCAGCCGCCAAGCGTTCACCTCCTCCATCTCAGCCGTGTATGCGGCGGCGCAGCTGTAATGACGCATGGAGCATTACCATTGATTTCTATGCTGATGGGGCTACGCTACAGTGGCAGAAGATAGGAGAACAACTGCATCTGCTGGAGCCTTAGCATTAGCGTAGCCGTAGCCCCATAGCGCCTCGGTGCTAAAAGTGCTAAGTCAGCCTTTTAACATCAGCCTGCCATGGCTTAAAGGATAGAGTGGGAGGTCGAAGGTCAAAAATGGCCCCTATTGGAAAGAAGTGTGTGATGCACTCCAGTGGTCTGACCCCCCCGGAGCAAAAGGAGCAATGTCACCCAGGTGCAAGTCTAAATGGTGAAGTACTGCTGATGCATCCAATATGTATAGAAATCCAATTCTGGAACCCCACTGTCTGATTGACCTTCTGTAATGTACATTGTGCGTTCTAGAATGTGAGAGGGTCATATTTCATGATTAAAAGTTTCCAATGCTAAAAGGGTTTTTATGTTTCAGATACGTTGATCATCATGCGTTTTGTTAAGTTACTAATCCTATAACATTGCCATAGTGTGGTGTGTGTGTGTGTGTGTGTGTGTGTGTGTGTGTGTGTGTGTGTGCTTGCTCTAACAGGCTTTTAGGAGGGTTGCCATTTTTCAGGATTAAGGCTCTGGAGCAAAATCTCTATTGGAGTTGCCAGATCAATGCGGCAAGAAATGCTACAATTCAAACGTTGACCTCTCCGGGCATACAACATGTGCACTTGGAAAATAGGTTGTCATACTCCAGCATTAGGACATTTAGTAAGAGAGTGATTTGACCTTGGGTTGCAAGATGAGCACAAGTACAGTACAAGCATAAATGCCCCGACTTAAACCCTGGTTTTACCATACAGTATAAACAAAAGCAAAGGGGGGGTGGGGGGGGGGGGGCATGAATCGACTGAGCTGAGATGAGATGGACACAAAGACAGCGGAAAAATGGGCATATGGTAGCAAAGGATCTGGTTGCCATGTTCCGAGATTATGACTCCGACTGGTCAGTAAAAAAAAGAACAAAACAAAACAAAAAAGTTTTGGTTGCCAGGTTACCACCTACCTGGGGAGGGGGCAGTCCTCCAGCCCCAAGGGGACATTCAGGCAGCATGAAGGTCCGCTGGGGGGTGCTGCACTCACAGTCGGGGGAGGGGTTGGCGAATGACCAGTTCCCGTTGGCGAAGATGTCACTCACAGCAGGGTCCACGGGAGGAGTGTACCAGTGTGTTGCTTTCTGAGGTTCACACGGCAGATGCCTAGAGAAGAGGAGGGGGACGTTGTTTTAAAACATCAGACACAAGGGAGGTTACTAAATAGAAAGACTCAAGAGTATGTTGTTTTAAGACATCAAATAAACTGGAGATTTCTAGACAAAAAGAGCACATTGTTTTTTTAGACATCAGACACACAGGAGATCTGTAGAGGGGAAGAGCAACTTCAGGCAGGAACCTTTTGGACACACCAAGGCTAAGAGCTAAGAGAGTTGGCCCCACAAGGCTTCCATTTTAACATTCCATATGTTATCTTAATGCAGAGGAGGTAGATTGGGAACCAAATAGAACGTTCAAGCATTGTTTTTGTTTTTATTGTTGAAAGGGTCAATACTCTGCCTACACCATCATTCCAACAGTACAGCTGCCGGTACTTCCTTCCTGGGTGTCCTTTATGTAAGCTACAGTATATGTTAATATACTAGTCGGCATGCAACACTTCACTTGGCTCAATTTCACACTGTATTAGCTTCACATACTGAAGAGCTGGAGAGAGACATGGATATAGTGTTTTTAAAACACCATAAAATGCCAAATGTTTTGTATTGGCAGTTTACTGTTTTAAAAGATGCATTATTATTGAGGGGTTTTTCTTGCCTATAAATTTTGCCTCTATTATTTTCATTATTTTAAGGGATTATGAACCACTCCAGACGAATATTGAATAAATAACTTTGTTAATGTTGCACTTTTACATTAATGTATTGAAGAAATATAAAGGTTGAAGCCATGGTAGACTAAAAGACCAAATAAACAAATGAATGAATGAATGAATGAATGAAAGAAAATACTGTAATGTAGTGCAATTATTTCAATTACATCATTGTTAAACCATATATAATCACCTTGAATTACAGTTGCAATGTGTTAATTAGCTATTCCACTTCAGATGTGTAGAATAAGCGTCATTTAATGACCTTGATTAGAGCTATAATCAGATAAGTAAGGTTATCATAGAGGACACTGAACTAAAGAAAGGGAACCATTCATTATTGCTGGTAAAGTAGGGTCATGTTAATAATCATACTTTATAAAACTCTGCTTTCCATACTTAGTGACTATACATTCATTGCTTTCATTTCCCACATAAGTATATCATGGTATAACCATAGACTGTATATATAGTTATACCATGATATACTTATGTGGAAAATGAAAGCAATGTATGTACTTCTATACAGTATATACAGCCTATGGGTGTATAACATATTAGTTTAAATGCACTGTGCATGCATGTTGTAATGTATACATAACAATTGAGCCTCATTGATCTAAACATAACTATAACACTATTCTTGAAAATATATATTTAAGGATAATTTCATCCTTAAATGCATTACTATTTTGTTTATTCATTTATATACTGTAACTATCTCTGATTTGCTTCCATGCTGCAAATGTAAACTATTTTGAAAAAAAGACATAAAAGAATAAAAAAAAAAAAAAAATATGAGTAATAAGATTAATCTGGCCAACATGAGAACACAAACAAACAAAACAGAAACAAACAAAAAATTGGCATGGGGTGATGAGTCATGCCGACGGCACATTTCTTTTCAGACGGGTTGCATCATGGGAGAAAACAACAGCTTGATGAAGCATATTGGGACCAATGAGGCTTGACTGTGTTGCAGTGGCTACTAACGGAGAGCCTTTTGATGCAGCCCTACCTGGAGGCCTACAGCACAGCCCAGAGGATACCAGGACCCTGACCGAGCTCTGCTACAGAGAGGCTTTTAAGGATCAGTGTCATTTCATGGATACAACTACCTCCCACACAAACCCCAGAGAGAAAGAGAGAGAGAAAGAGAGAGAGAGAGAGAATTTTTTACTTCTAAGTTTTCTTTGTGTTTGTGTGTGTGTGTGTGTGTGTGTGTGTGAGAGAGAGATAAACTGATGATTAGAGGACAAAAGACCACTAAGACGATATCCCAATCTGTTTGACCTGGAGGTGTGGGGTGTCTGACATATCTGTTCTGCATTCTAGTAGTTTTTCCCTTGCTGTTTGTCTTCCAGTCCTGTCCTGAATGGCAGCGACAAAATTGCATTTCTGTGACATTTACTTTTGAAAATGAAAACGGCTATGGCCCAGACCCTCTGAATATCTTTTTTCTTTTCAATAGAAAAGAAAAATCACTCTAGAAACACTTTCATTCAGTCCTAAAAACTAAAGAATAAAACCAAAGATCCTTGCATGTTGTATTCGGAAAGCATTAACCATCTTTGCAAGGTCAGGAAGACTGTCAAGGTTCCCCTGAGCTGCACTCGAAACAGATTCACATATCTAAAAAAATAGTTTCCTCATCCCTCATTCAGAAGACTGTGAGATGGTTTGTTAATTATAATAAATCAAACAGCCATCAATCTTGTGTAAAACAACATGTGTTTTTTTTCTAAATCAGTCTGATGGTAATTCAAGGTTCCCTCCTTCTCTGTAGTTTCAGTGGGAAGATGATGGCTACTGATGTGAAATAACTGACACCGGACTAGCATGGGAGTCAAACCAGGATAGTCAAAACAGAAGAATTGTCAAAGCAAGAAAAAAAAAAATATTGTAGTCTAAAATCCTAATCCAATCTAATAATGCAATGTAATGTAATGTAATGTAATGTAATGTAATGTAATATAATGTAATATAATGTAATCGAATGTAAGAAAGGACAAAAGTGGTGAAAAGAAAAATAAATCATGTTGTCCTGCAACTTGTGAAAGTGACCATGGTGGTGTATACTCACGGTATTGGGTTGCCTGCCATGCAGCGTGTCCCGAAGCCGGGGTCATTCAGCAAGGACTTGGCTACCTGCGAGACCTCTGTGACGTTGGGCTCATCCACACTGTAATGAAATCAAGTCAAGTCAGTGGCGGCCCGATCCCCCATCCATTACACAGGAGTTCTAATCACCGACATAATCCGAGGCTAGCGGCTAATCTTTTTAATTATGGGGGCCACCATCTTGGAACAAAAAAACAAATGTTGGCAGGAGGAAGGAAGGGAGGGAGTGGTCTCGACAGATTGGGCAAATATTAAAAAGAGACGAGGAGCTAGGACACAAACTGTCAATGTGAGTTTGGGGGCCGTGGCGAAAGTAATCACACCCAGGCACCGCGCCCAGTCCACTGACTGAGTGAGTAAACAGAGGAGGAGGAGGGGGAGGAGGAGAAGTGTGTGTGTGGGGGGGGGGGGGGGTGGAAGAGGAGGAGGAGAAGGAGAAGAATGATGCTAACGTTTAAACTGCCTGAAAGAAAGCTTTTGGTTTGGATTTGGAGCAGATGTAGAAGGCAGGGAGGAGAGGAGCAGAGGGGACCGTATGCTACTACGGGCCAGTGGAAGTGGCTGAGAATGTAGTTAAGGATCGTTTAGAGAGACACAGACAGTCAGAGTCAGAGACACAGAGTTTCAATTAGAGAGAGTCGGTTTGAATTGGGCTGGACAGCACAATGCTATTGGACACCCAATCTACCTTTGCTAATTGCAGTTGGGCAAATTAGCAAAAGCAAACAAAGGTACTATAGCTGATGCAAGCAACAAGCTACTTTTTTTTCACACATTCCAATAATTGGTACAAATCATTGACTGTACTGCATATAAAAGGTGTTTAATCAATTTTATTCCATGTGAGTACTTGCCATCGACTGGCATGTCTCACATC
>NW_027468640.1:12930639-12940639 GCF_046254945.1 Alosa pseudoharengus
AGAGAGACAAAATATGCAGAGAGCTCAATAAATGGCTTTGTGGTTGACAGTGCCTCCAGTCCCTACTCTAGCACAAGCCTGACAAACAGGCTACACAGTAAACACACCACGATCGACAGCTCCCGATGATACACCAGATATACCACGAGGCAGACATGAAAAATGACACCTAATTGCTCTCTGGAAATAATTGAAGATTTACAAACACATTGCAATTACGAGACAAGATGAGATAAAGACAGACAAAAAAAAATATATATATTCACGTGAAATGAATATGACAACTTGTACTGTCAGACCAATCCCTGTTGCGGCGTGGGCAACACAGAGTACATGTACATTGCCGTGTTTCCCCTGACGCTCTGAAACCATCTCGCTCAGAGCCCGTCTGATTAATTATGTCTGTCGCATCTGAGGAGCTGTAGGAGCGATATCCCAAGTGAAATGTTGATGTGTGTTCTCTGAAACAGATATCTGTGTTGTAGGAAGAGCTACACGGATGATGGTGTCATGTGGGTTTTATGAAAAGCTGCGCAGGTCGGTGCAATGCGGGTGGCCTGACAGGAGGCATTAGAATGGCTTTGGAGTGGTGGTGGCTGTGACTGAGACACACATGCGCACGCACACACACACACGCAGGCACGCACACGCACACAAACACACACACGCAGGCATGCACACGCACACACACACACACCACCGGCCATGAGCTGTGGCTCCTCCAGGATTATTATCTGGTTTAATTCAATGTATCATTATTGTGTGGGTCAGTACTGTCTGTCAGTCAGTCAGTCAGTCAGTCAGTCAGTTAGTCAATCTTGGTTCATCTTGGTGTGTGCGATGGTGCATTTCTACATGTGTACTGTATGTACATGTTTATGTTCTTCAGTGGTACTGTGTTAGTAGTAGAGGAAAAGAGAGGGAGAGGGACAGAGAGAGAGAGAGAGAGAGAGAGAGAGAGAGAGATTAACACTCCTCTTTGTTCACTTTACGCCACTTGGTACCGAAACCTCTCTGCCTTAGTGTGTACCACCTGCTTAGTGTGTACCACCTGCCTACTAGAGCAAAACTCTTTAAAAGACTACCTCGGGGTGTGTAGCGTTGGGGTTAGATGGTGTTGCTGAGCGTATTGTGAGTTGCTGAGCATATAGAGTGACCGGTCAGCCATGGACCCATGAGATAAGAGCTTTAATTTGTGCTAAAGTGCTAAAACTCTTAATCGTCCTGTTGTTGCATGATTCTGGCAGTGCAGGCAGTAATAAAAACAATAACTGGCCACATGTTAGCGAGAATATAGTCCAGCGTTTTGGATATGAGCACTGATTAGGATTACGTGTAGATTTCAGAGCGACCACACAAGTCAGTGGTGTCCACTAACATAACAATGTCATGCTGTCGCCAGGACTGAAAGCCAAATGGCCCATTTCTCGGAGGATTACACATTATTGACACCGATCATAAATTATAACTGCAAACAATCTGAAGTAATGAGCACACAGCCATAGATTGTGTTTCCTAAAAATCTCATCTTGTCTGATATAGTCCATATCAATTCCATATCGATTGAGTTTGTGTTTGCTCTTGTAATGGTATAGGACACAATAAACAATCAAGAAGATAGTCAACTGCTATTGCCCAGTATGCTCAAACTCATGACTCTTTAGTGTTTAGACCTATAGTTATATGTACACAAAAAGACCACATTCTTCCTCTTCTTTTGCAATGGGTGCCATTTCCAATTGCAATACTACAATTTTTTTTTTTTTTTTTTTTTTTTTTAAAGTTTGTTCCTCCAGGTTGCTAAAGGACATATTTAAAGAAAAAGTTCTTGGAGTGTGACATTTTATTTTGACCTATATGTACATTAAATATTATTGGAAGATATCAATTCAATATGCAATTATTTGCTAAGCATTATATATACATGATGATATTTGCTAAGCATGATATATGATATATTGGGGCAGCTGTGGCCTACTTGTTAGGGCTTCGGGCTTGTAACCGAAGGGTTTCCGGTTCGATCCCCGACCAGTAGGAAAAATGTGGGCGGGGGAAGTGGTTGAACACCGCCCTCCCATGCCCACATCCACGGCTGAAGTGCCCTTGAGCAAGGCACCTAAGCCCCTCACTGCTCCCTGAGCGCCGCTGTAGCAGGCAGCTCACTGCTCCGGGTTAGTGTGTGCTCCACTTCACTGTGTGTTCACTGTTATCTGTGTGTGTTTCACTTATTCACAGATTGGGATAAATGCAGAGACCAAATTTCCCTCACAGGATCAAAAGAGTATATACACTTATACTTATACTTATATACAGTATGTGTAGTTGATACTGATAATGGCTTGGGTCAACATGTCTATACTTTTTTTACTATACATACAAACTATGATAATCTGGAATAATCTGGAATAAATAATCTGGAATCAATATGTGAAGTCAATGTGAAAATAAGGAATTGTGAAAGCCTTCCAAAAAAAAAACAACCTGTCTTTGTTACCTGATGAAGGTGTTCTGCTTGGCGCCGTACATCCAAGGCTGGAGCTCCAGGTTGGGGTATTCACGGAACGGGGGGACGATCAGGGAGAAGATGAGAGCGAGGCACACGAACAGGGCTGGCATGACAATCTGTCACACAACAAAGAGAGAGCCAACGCGTTAGGAAAAATTGAACCCCACCACATACCTCCACTGAAGGATGTCATGTAGTCCACTCCTGTCCACTATAGCCGGTGTCGTGTCGAACTGGGCTACCCGTCGAGTTATGCTACCACGCAAGCGCAGTTGGGGAAAAAAGCCTCACAATCGCTTGTTGACAGAATGACTGTAATTTTGAGCTACCTCAAATGCTCAGATGTGTTTCCCTAGCAACTTAAATGCTTTAGATGTGTTTCCCTAGCAACTGCACTGTAACTTCTGTCGCGCGACAAAGTTGTCAAATTCATTCTGTGGCAATTTGTCGAAGAGGAAAGACGCATCTCTATAGGCCACTTCAAGAGAGTTCCATTATCAGCATCATAGTTGGCCCCACAAGACTTCCTTTTGTAACATTCCATATGTTATCTTAATGCAGAGGAAGTAGATTGGGGCCCAAATAGAACGTTCAAGCATTGTTTTTGTTTTTATTGTTGAAAGGGTCTACAGGCCACTTCAAAAGACTGAAAGCAAGAAAGGACCAGAGCACACAAACAGCTTTTTAAGACTTCAGGTGCAAACAACTGACATTTCGCTGCACAGCGTCTTCCTCAGAGTCAAAAGACCTTACTCCAGTCCACGCCTTCCATTCCTCACACACCTGCCATCTCCACTCACCTGAATACTAGTTACCTTCACCATTCAGTAAAGGGACGAGGGTACTGTAATGGGGTCTGTCCAACTGTGAATCACCTGAACACTACTAGTTTCATCCACTCTGTTTGGACTGTCCAAGTAAACCCTGTTAAGCTTGCTCCTTGGTGGATGTTGTAACGCTTGTCTATTCAGTCTGACATCAAGAGCCCAACAGCTTTTTCGTCCAAAAACCTTTAGTAGCGCAGCCAGGTGGTTTTCACAGCTTGTAAACCTTGTCACCTTCACCTTCATTTTAGTGAGGGTGAAACAAAAATGGCTTAACTCTAACAGAGTAATTAGTGTGGCTGTGCACCTGGTTGATATAATCAAAGGTAATGTCCAGGCCTCCATGAAAAATATAATTTTGTTAGGTTGAGGGAGCAAGTGAGTACTAGAATGACAATTTTCTTATCAGCTGCTCTGAATAGCGAAAAAAAAAAAACATCTTTTCCTGTCTATGGGAAATAACGAGCGGGTCTGGGACCAGTTGGACCCGGAAAAAGTATTATTGCACATTATTACATCAAGACTTAACAAATGAATTGTGTCCACTCCCTTTTGCCTCAGTAGTTAGTGGTTCTTTACTTTCGTGTTGTTTGTTGCCCCTGCTCTATCTCACCAACTAATGTCAATTCAGCGCACTATGAAGTGTAAGCAGCCACCACGGTTATACACTACCACCTGCAAACAAAACAAGCTTTCAAAGCACAATTGTGCAGCTGTTGGTGTTTGTAATGACTTGTCAGTTTTTTTGTTTGCTAACATTGGAAAAAAGCTCCTCACTGCTTCTTTGAGAACCTGCCTTTGATGTAGTTTGTATGTGAAGATCAGCAATCAGGCAGGTGTGTGTGTGTGTGTGTGTGTGTGTGTGTGTGTGTGTGTGTGTGTGTGTGTGTGTGTGTGTGTGTGTGTGTGTGTGTGTGTGTCTTCATCACAGATATGCAAAGTGTGATTATTCACTCATAAATGTAATTTACAGGGAAGGAAAGCCAAAACAAAAAAGGTAGCTATTTCTGGGTATTAATTTGAGATTAATCGTGATTTGAGTTTAAAACATCAATTTGTAAACTCATTATGTTGTCAAGCAACACCATAATGTTGAAAACGTATAGTTAGTTCAAGGAACACACAGAGAATTTGTTGAAAAATAAAAGGGACAAGACAAAAATAACATAACTTCTCATTACACTGCTTGAGGTTGATAAACAGTGTTCATTAATTGGAGGTGTTTCTTTAACTTCAAAACAACAGGCAGTATGGGAGGGAAACCTTGAACTGATCTGGTCTCATTTCACTTCCATTACACCATGCCAATCAAGGAAAAATGCATTTTCTCTTCTACGTCAGTGGAAATGCACTGTGCGGTGTGAAATCCATCCAATTCTCTTGTACATTCTCCTCATAAGAAAGCACGTAGTTAGAAATGACATATGAGAAGATAAAGGCAAAGTCACTTCTTCTCTCCTCATTGCTTTTATCACTTCCTTTCTCTTTCACCTCCTCTCTGTATTTTGTCCTGTTTTCTGTCTTCGTTCTAAAGCGCTACAGTTGTATAAGCAGAGCCCGAGTTGGCTTTGCCTTCAAGGTACAGCAGGCAAAGACATTAATAAACCTGCCTGCGAGCCAAAACAGCTTTGGAAACAGCACTAATCGAGGAGAGGATTCGAAAAGTCTGATAAAGCTTAACAGCAGCTCGGGGACTTTTATTCTCCTCATAGGCACTTAGAGGTGGAGTTTGGTTGGAGCTTTTCTCTCTCTCTCTCTCTCTCTCTCTCTCTCTCTCTCTCTCTCTCTCTCTCTCTCTGTCTTTCTCTCTCTCTTTTCCTGCAGCAAATTAAAGTAATAAAATGATTAAAGCAAAACACACAGAACAGGCGTATTAGTTTCGGCAGAAGTCGTAAAAAAAAAAAAAAAAACGGTGGCAGGCGGGCGACAATGGGCCGCGCTGTTCCCTCGACCGTGGCAGATGGCGCGAGTGCAAGGCAGCTCGCCGACAATTTGGCCTCTTCCCCCCTTCTCTTTCTCTCTCTCTCTTTCTCTCTCTCTCTCTCTCTCTCTCTGCATGGGCCTTCTCCTTCCACTCTATTTGATATTGACTGAGCCTCTCAATGCTTAGCTCCTACCACTTGTCAATGTCAAGTGCAAAAATGCCATGGTATGGTAATGGCTTATGTCTTTGTAAAGTGAAATACATTGGTAACACTTCACGGTAACTGTATACATGAATTATCATGAGTTCATGCAATAACTAATTCATGATTTAAGTATTACTTAATTCTTTAATATCTCATGAGTCATCAGGAATTCACATTTCATAGTCTGTCATAGTCTACATCATTATGAATTTTGATTTATTAAGCATGATCATGATTATTTATTTTTCTGCCAAAAATGTGGTCATCACTGGTCAAAATCTGATTTGAAAACAACTTTCCAGTTCTCTAAATACTATCAACACTTTAGTTGAAAGGCCACAGACATGATGAGCTCATGAGCAATTAACCTTAAAAATTAATGCAATCATGATGATCTTGCTTAAGAAATCATATCAGACCACTGGCTAGCTGGCTATACTGGTCATCTCTCCTGCCATATCTGCATTATGTTCAGTCCCCAAAATTTGTCAGATTCTGCAAGGAAAATTCTCTCTCTCTCTCTCTCTCTCTCTCTCTCTCTCTCTCTCTCTCTCTCTCTCTCTCACACTCACACACACACACACACACACACACACACACCATAATTATTCACAAGGAAAAACACACACAGGCATGCACGCACGCACGCACGCACACAAAGCCATTAAGAAAGCTTGCAGTGCTCTCATTGACGAATAGGTGTTCTGCTTTTAAATTACATGTGTTCATTGCCGAGACTTGACTATAATGGTGTGATATATCAAAAGGTAATTACCGATTGACTCTTGGCAAAAGCGGATTAATTAATTTGTGACAAATGTCTTATTGAAGAAACACTTGATGAATTGATTTCAGACTAGAAGCACGGAAGCTTGAATTGATATCCTAATAATGGCACAACAGCTGACAATTGAGGGCATGCATATTGCCAGGATTATGTTAGCTGTCAAGTATGGCAGCGTTTGAATCTGAAAGTTGCTTGCAGAGTTGTACTTAAGTTTCTAAGAGCTTTATGTCTCCTTGGAAACTAAAACTCTTAGAGATAAGCTTAACTGATGACTGGTAAGAAAATAGTCATGTATTCTGACAATGGGCCCTATCATGACATTCTAAAGTGCATCGTCACTCGTCAAAAGTCTATTCAAATTTAGTAGGATGTCCAGTTCACATTGGGAGGGGTTTCGTTCTCAAAAGTGGAGCGCATGGCGTAACAAGGTGTTCCTAGGTCTTTTAATCAGTCATATGGGTGTGTTTGGGGCGTAACATCATTTTAAACCAATGACAATGACATCTGTCATTCCCTTTAACGGCGCAATGCGCGATATGTCAAATAAATGCATCGGTATTTTGGCATTCAACGGCGCATTTGAAGGAGGCTGCTTGCGAGACCGTATGGAATAGTCATTCTTAAACCATGCTTTACTAAAACCTAGCATAGCCTTCACGCATTTGCACTCATCTATTATTTGAACTCATTGGCAAAGTGAAACTAACTTCACCAAGGAGTCAGTCAACGACAAGACAGTTATATGCAGTTACTTTTACTATTGACTGACAATGGGTTACCATCGAAAACATAGGCTGGAAAAAGCAACACTTACCCTAATGTTGCTCAAATGACTGAATAAAACAACATTTATCCTTCAGAGGAGTTGCTTATATCTCGTGACAGTGCGTCTTCAGCTGTGCTCCATACGTGTCTCTCGCCTCTCCCCTAATCACTTTTAACCGTCATTACCAATTTGCAAATTATGGTGAATAACTACTCATCATGAGATGTACAGTATTTCGTAATATCTTTATTCTAATTATGTTTACCATTGTAATCGTGCAATTTGTAATGCTTTGCATGGACGTGCGCTGGTGTGCGTTCATGAATGATAGAAGGATGGTGCTTGCACCTGCCAATATGACTGTTGACATTCGCTCTTAAAATAGCATATGAACAACTCGCCATTGACTTCTGACCAGGTTTAGGTGGTGTATGATAGCGATTTTTAGACAATGCGCCAGGTCCCACCCTAGGTTGTTAATTGCCACACCCCTGGGCGCAATGCTTAAAAAATAATCGTGCAAAATAACGAATTCAACTTCGCGCCGGTGAATAACGAACTTTACGCCATGCGCTGGTGACCCAAAATACAGCCCTTTGTCTTTTGCACTTAGCACAGTCAATGTAGGGACAACAATTCAGTTTTTCTTTTAAACCAGACACATGGGAAAGGAATGAAAGACACAACGATACAGAAGAGCTGGCCAAGTTTACACAGACTGATAACAACATCCTCTAAGAACTTTAGCTTTGGTATCCAGCCAAAACAAATCATCACTCGAACATGCCTAAAAAAATGTTTCTGTTCTGCTAGACATAGTGATGGCCAATATTATGCTCTCCTAGTCAAGTCAGATCAAGTCAAGTTCATTTATATGGCGCATTTCATACACAGGGCTCATTCAATGTGCTTTACATAAACACAAGCAAACAGGAAAAGCTAATAAAAGCATAGAAGGGCAATAATCAAAGAATAGTTTAGAAAGTAAAGAATAAAAAATGAAAACATTAAAAACACACAAGGTAATAGTATATAAAAGCATAAAAGGGCAATAGCTTAAAGCAGGGGTCGGCAATTACGTTTGGACCCGGGCCAATTTTTTTTCAGACAATGGCATCGCGGGCCATAGCTTTTGTAATGGGGGGGGGGGGGGGGGGGGGGGGGTTATAGGCCTACTATTTAAATTATTAATTATTATATTATATTAAAATAAACATCATCTAACTTTTAAAATGCATTTAATTTAATTCCATTAAAAACGTTTATTTGCTTATGTGCGCTGTTTTTATGCCGCCTGCTGCATCTCCTGTCGTCTCTCATGAAACAGGCGACTTGCCTAGCAACTTGCCGTAACTAATGTGTAGGCTACAAATATTATTCTTTTGGATGACGTGTAAATGATTAGCTGAACATTGCTATATGCTAGTTATCGATGCAAAATGTCGTTGTCAAAAGCCTTGAAAAGAAAAATTGATTCAGAATGCAGGACCTACAAAGAAGAATGGAAGCAGAGGTATGTGTTGAGCCTGCCTGCATTTCTTAATGCCAAGCCTATTAATTTAACGAAACATAGGCTATTTTTGACCTTGCCCACTGGAAGAGGGAGACAGGACACTGTTGTTTTTTTTTTGCACAAGATTACGCGCACTCGCGTGCCAATACCGTTCCGACCTGTGCGTCATGGATAACTGCAAGGATGTTCCACCTGTTTTGTCACTTTAGTAGGACTATCATCTATACCTCAATAAATGTTTTGAAATTGATGGGATTGCTGTAGGCCTTTTTTTCTTTTTAAAAACATGGGGTTAAAAAAAAAATTCATTCAACAGCAAATTAACGTCATCTCGCAGATAGAATAGATGGCGGGCCAAAATTGGCCCGCGGGCCACTATTTGCCGACCCCTGGCTTAAAGTTTAAAAAAAACAACATAGAATGATTACACTAGTCAAGCACCCAGTGAGTGAACAGCAGCACTCTCTGAAGATTCTTGAAGTTATCCTAAACTGTGCGCGCACATACTGTATATTCCTTTCAGGGCTATAAATGCCCGAACACAGGGCTCGATAGTCTCCCTCGTGGAGTATTAACACCCACATATTTAACACGCAAAGTTTCAGAGAAACCCGGTAGAGCTGTAACTCTCTAGCCGCCAAGAACGAGCCGTTACACTCTGACTACTGTATGCTCGATCTGTCTATTCTGTTAGAATGACAGGACGACTACTTTACAGAATCCCCCTTTGCCCAACGAAGGACAGCAATAGTACTACAAGGAACAATAGTACTCCCCGAAGAGTGTTCTGTGAACTGAGTAATGAGGATCTTACCACAAACCACACTCAGACATGTTGCAAAAATTGCCATTAACACACAATCACAAAGCAGTACAAAATCACATCCAGGATGATGTGACATGCAGACACATAACCAATGGGTCAGAAAAGATTCAAATTTTAGCTGAAAGACTTTCCCAGATTCAAAAATGTGTAACTCAGTGATAATGATCCTAATCAAACACCCCGTGAACAGCAGCACTCTTACTATGGAGATTCTTGGAGTAGTTGCGAACTGTGCGCGCACACTTGTTTCTATTCAGGGCCAAACTGCCCAACCACAGGGCTCGATAGTCCCCCTCGTGGAGTATTAACACCCTAATAGTTAGTCCTAAACCTGACATATTGAGATGGGTCATAAATGCATTTTCATCCTTATCCTGAAGACTACCGAAAAAAATTCAGTTTCTTAACAGTAATTAAATGATGACAGAATATGGTGCGTTCCACCCAATGACTTCATACAGTATGTAGTCATTGGTTCCACCTCTCACTCATTAATTAAATTCCTGAAGATCATATTTGGCAACAGATGCGATCAAAGTGTCAAAACTGTAATGATATAGTTGGGTTTATATTGCAAGAAAGATTCCACTGTCTAAGTTCATATTGGTTTGATGTTGGTGTTGAATGATATATTGGTACCTGAATTCTA
>NW_027468640.1:12945639-12948139 GCF_046254945.1 Alosa pseudoharengus
ACTATGCTATTTTTGATTCACCCTGGCCTTAGCACTTCATAACACAGAAGAGAAATTGTTCTAGCCGATTCCATATCATTTAGTATGAATACAGGCTACGTTGCACTTCCTCATGGCTGAAACCCCTTCTTCAAGATGTACCTCTTTTCTATATCAAAGCCAAACTGATGACCGTGACATATCTAGCCAAACGGTATCATCACAATCCTCATACTCTGATATTATGTTTAGGCTGAGAGGAAAAATCTTAGACTGTGGATGTCTGACTCGTGTCTTTTTTCATCTTTGAGGGCATCCACAAGGACAGGTGCTTTAGACATCACACCCTCTGATATTGATTCCAACCTTTCACAGATAATTACACTCGTTAAACTGGCAAGGATCTTGGCCAGAACGAGATCCAGGGGTGCTTTAAAAATCTAACAGTAATTATTTATTTTGTAACAAGACACCTTTTGTTGGCTGTAGAGTTTAACTGTGAATATGCTTCCCATTGTCTGCATGGAATGAGATTACACCCTCTGTGAGTTTCGAACACACACACACACACACACACACACACACACACACACACACACACACACACACACACACACACACACAGAGAGAGACATAACCACCACTGACAAAATACTGAATTAGTGCAGTGAATTTCTTGTCATGAAGTTGTTATGTGTGTTATAACCAGTTAGTAAATGGGTTATAACATGTTATAAATGCAGTGATTGTAATGCATCTTGCTGAAGTGGCCCTCATACCTGGAGGATCCGAGCAGCTTGAATTTTGACTGCCGATGCCGTCGTCCACTGAATCACTCTGAGAATGATTTGAGTTCTGTGGGCATCAAACAAGAAGCATCTCAGCACCTCACAACTGGATAATACACACCTCTGGATTCAGGTATTCAACACATTCTGGGCCAAAAGTGCAAGATTACTTGTTCTTACATCAATTCATCAAATCATCATAGATTATATGGAAAAGATATGTAAAGGTAAAAGTATGTAAGGACTAAAACAGAATGTGCCATTTTTACTGGATTCATAGACATGAAGATGGTACATTGACTCATAACAGAGGGAATGGTGTCTCTTTTATTGCTACTTTATCACCAGAATGTCTGGTACTGCACTGTGTAACTATGGGTTACGGAACTTGAGGTCTGCCCCTTTTGTCACTCTTTCAACTCACTTCCCCGGAGTTCCCTTTAGTGTCGGTTTCCAACGTGCAGGTGTAGTCCAATAGACTTTCGTGGAGTTTTTTTTTTTTTTTTTAATTATAAAATATATTGCATGTTTTAAATCACACTTGTTCTGTACACACAGAAATGTAAAGTATGAAAGTGAACAGGCAGACCGGTAGATACACACGTACACACTAAGAAATGAAAGCAGGCAGGCACACAGGCACACACACACACACATACACACACACACACTGCCTGTGTGTCGCTGCCTCTCTTATTTATCCGTTTTGCCATTGACTCAGCCCCTCAGTGGAGGCCCTGTAGATGAATGATAATTGGCACGGCCCCACAGGCTCCTGTGCATCTTCACTCGCTCGCTCTCATCGATTGCAGCCTCACAGGCCCAGCTGCGCTAACACTCACACCAACATTCCTCATCCCTTGTTCTCTCTCGCTCTCTCTCTCTCTCTCTCTCTCTCTCTCTCTCTCTCTGTTTCCCTCCCTCTTTTCTTCTACCTCTTTCTCTCTCTTTCACTGTCTCTACCTCTGCTTCGCTCTCTTTCTCAGTCAGACTCTCTCTCCTTTCACCTCCTCTTCTCTATCTCTCTCCCTCTCTTTCTCCCTCCCTCCCGCTCTCTCTCCTTCTCACTCTCCCTCCCTCCCTCTCTCTCCTTCTATCACTCACGCAGTCTGTCTCTCTCCCTCTCTCTCTCTCTCTCCCTCTCTCTCTTTCTCCCTCTCCTTTTGTTATTCTCTCCCTCCTCACTGCTTGCCAATTAGTATCGGACACAGCAGCGAGACATCCGCTTAGGCTCACACTGTGTGTGTGTGTGTGTGTGTGTGTGTGTGTGTGAGAGAGAGAGAGTTAGTAAGTGAGAAAGAAAGAGAGAGAAATAGAGAGTTAGTGAGTGAGAAAGAGAGAGAGAGAGAGAGTTACTGAGTGAGAAAAAGAAAGAGGGAGAGAGAGAGTTAGTGAGTGAAAAAAGGAGAAAGAGAGAGAAAGTGAGAGAGAGAGAGAAAGAGAGAGATAATAAACAAGTGAATCAGCCTAAACACTGATCATTACTGGCGAGGCGATGCACGCTCAACAACTCTCAAGCGGCCGCTATAGTTCAAAAAGGAAAAACATTAGCGCAGGCCAAACAACGGTTCATTAGGACGTTAGGCCCTGGGGCGTCCCCGTGCTTTGTGCGGGTTTATCGGTGTGGCCTGGGTGGGCTGTGTGCTACCAGCTCCCAGCAGTGTCCCTCCCTGCTGATACAGCCTTCTGATGACTTTGTTTCTGTGGTAGATTAGGCAATTATCAATATAAAT
>NW_027468640.1:12953139-12970639 GCF_046254945.1 Alosa pseudoharengus
GGTTATTTGCTCTGTAAAAGGCACACAGGGTTACGGTGATTTATGATGTGTTGTGGCGTATTAAGGGGCAATGCAATAGATCAAAGTGCCGGAAAATGCCGGAAAATAAAAAAATATAAGCGGGAACTATATGCACGGTAAGATAAAGGTGTGTGAGTTTGGAGTCGCGGCTTTAGCATGGAATTGTGTGGAGCGTAAGCAACGATGTGGATATTTGCAAAGTTATCAGGAGAAGTCGTCTGCATTTCTTTGATAGCAGGAAGAGCGATTTTCCAGTGAAGGAACAGTCAGTCATAAACACACACACACACACATGCATGCACACACACACACACACACACACACAAATCCATAGTGTCTGAAAAACACACATGATAAATGTATACTCTCTGACACACACACACACACACACACACACACACACACACATACACATACACACACACACACACACACACACACACACACACACACACACACACACACACACACACACACATACACACAATAAGGCTTATTACCTCCCATGATGCATGCACTTTAGAACTTTCTATGCATACAAACAGCAACACTGACAGGGCAGACTGGGACTTAAGCATCTTTATGTAACCACTTTAAACATGAATACCGCATTAACATGCAGCAAATACCACATTTAAAATCAACAAGCTTGTCTTGGATACTCACACACACACGCACATGCATACGCACACGCACACACACAGAGAGCATCAGCAGCCCCAATTAAAATCAATTAAGATCAACAATCTTGTCTTATGTCAAAATGAAGGAGCAGGGGAAAATGAATAATTAACCATAAAGGTTAGTGCTAACACGCTAACACACACACACACACACAGGTGGGAATTAATAGAAAATACAACTTGGTAGAGACGATAACTAACACACACGCACGCACACACACACACACACACACACACACACACACACACACACACACACACACACACACACACACACACACACACACACACACACACACACACACACACACACACATAGGGGGAAATGAATAGAAAATAACTGGGTAGAGACAATAAAGGTTAGTGTTAACTCGCTGTAGGCCATTGCCATAATAGTACAAATGAACAGAAGACAGTTTAACAATTTAAGAAAAGAAATTCGAAAATAATGAATTATGATCAATGACGCATCCCAGTTAAAACTTATTTTCAAAAATAGATTATTTTTTAATCACTGTGATTATACAGTCTTTAGTTTTACACTTTTGATTTAATTAGTTAATCATACGTTCAATGTTTTTTGACATTTCAAATTGCAAATGAGAATAACTTTTGCAAACAAGCACCATGTGTGTGATGTCTACTTATCTTAACCCAACAGAGACACTCATTCTTAAGTGTTAACACTATCTTCCACAGTTACATCTTTTATGTTCATGTTTACGGCTCTTTGCAGATGCTTTGGTCCAAAGGGACTTATGACAGCACCAACGTTATTTCAGATGCCAAAAAGCAATATCCATGTGCTCCTTTCTACAGCATGCAATGGCTAGCTTTCTCAATGTCTGCACTCTCTGAAGAACACAATTTATACAGGTTTATACAGGTTTCCTGGGTGAATCTGTCAATGACAGAAAAGTATACTGTCGGTGACAGTAATGACATTTATGGATTCTACTTGTAAGAAGTTAAAACAGATCTTGTCTGTTTCGTTAAATTCTTATTTGATTAGATTAGAGAGAGAAGAATCTGTTTTCTGAGCCTTAAGCAACCAAGAGCTAATTCGCAAGTTATCGTAAAATCATTGTGAGTGATTACCATCAGAATGGCTGCACTGAATGAGAGATAGCATTGGGACCGGTCATCAATTACCGAGTGGGACGATAGGCCAAAAATATATAGTTCCCACTTCAGTTGTCTGGAGTATAATTTCCCTCCAAGTCTCACTTTCAAGTTGTCTTTTTCACTGCAAATTACATTCATATTACCTCCACCCCGTCATGTAGGCAGGACTAGGCAAAAACTACTGGTCCATTTTCATGGACTTTGGTGGAACAGTGAAGAATTGTCCAAGAAAGAGCCCAGTGCATGCTGGAGAGGATCGGAATCACAAGGGGGCTCCAAGAAGTTAAAGTTAAAGTTGACTGATATTTACCAGACACTTCTAGACTCACTGATCACTGCTCCATATCATCATAGTATACATCATAGAACATCCATTTTATTTTTCTATTTATATCATTATATATAGCACATACTCGCACGTACAACATTGAGTTAAAAGACAAAATCATCATTTGTCCACATGTGTAACACGTTTAGGTTTTAGAAAACAACTACAGACTGTAAATACGTAATCATAAAACGAAAAACATACTTAAGTCTTTGGGAACTAAGTGTACTGCGCATTCATGCTACACATTTTAACGATTCACAGAACAACAAAAGAAGAGGGAAAAGAACATACACAAAGACTCTTTCAGACACTTTAACTTCAGATTGTATAATAACAGACCAGACAGACATGACAACAGTTTGCGACGGAGAGACATCTGTGAGTCCTCAAAGACAACGGGAATAATTTTCATCCTGTAAAGGCAGGGGAGGTGGTGGTGATGGTGGTGGGTGGGAAGTGGTGGTGGTGGTGTGGTGTGTGGGGGGGGGGGGGGGGGGTGTACGCTGAAGGGGTGTGAGCTGAAGGGACTTAATTAGTGAGCGCTTCGCTAATGGCAACTGCTGCCGCTTCGAAATGCCGCCCGGCGCACATTAAACGTTTGGATGTGCCGTGGAAATGTGTTATTATAATGTCCGCTTTGTGCTTTGGGTTCACTGGCAGATCAAGCAAACAGATTGATTGTCTGTGCTGCGGAGTGACAAGCCATTGAATAGTTGAAGATTAACAAGAGTGCTAAATGTTTTTTTTTTTTTTTTTTCGTTCTGAGAGCGAGCGAGCGAGAGAGAGTGAGACGCCCAAAGGAAAACGTTGCTGTGGCTGTCACTACTGTCTCTTTGTTTGGAAGGAGACATCACGGAGATGAGTGGGTAAACGTATCGGCATGACGACACTCCGCCAAGAGTGTAAAAGTCTGTTGGAGTTTTCATAATGAGGGACAGGGAGCGAGCCAGATTGTTACATCCAGATGAAGGCAGAGCCTGTGGTAGTTTTTATTCTTTTTTTTTTCCTTTTTTTTATGAGAATTTATTATCCAGAGAAACCGTGTTTTTTTTTTTCTTCTCCGTGTGAGATTCTGATGTGTGCCAGCCATTCTGAACAATCTTTCTGCTTCAGTGAGACTACTTTTTGAAAGTATTATAAGTTAGAGTCTATATTTTAGTCCTTCATCCTTGTCCTTGACTTGCACCCTTTCTATTCCCACCAGAAACACACACATTCATAGTCACTGAGGCACAAGTCACACACAAACCCACAAACAAAAACACACAATGCAAAGACATGAAATACCCACAAACACAGACAAAAAGACTCTCTCTCTCTCGCTCTCTCTCTCTCACACACACACACAGACACACACACACACACACACACACACACACACACACACACACACACACACACACACACACACATACATACATACATACACACACACATACATACACACACACACACACACACATACATACACATACATACACACACACACACACACACACACACACATACACAGACACACACACACACACACACACACACACACACACACACACACACACACACACACACACAAACACACAAACACACACCTTGTTTATACTTGAGGAGGAGTTCCCAGATCCCTCTGCGGGCATACGGGTCCACTCCAGCCGTGGGCTCGTCCAGAATCACTATGTTGGACCCACCCACAAACGCTATGGCAACAGACAGCTTCCTCTGCATCCCACCTGGAGCAAGAGAGAGGAAGAGCAGAAAGAGAGACAGAGAGAGAGAAAGAAAGAAAGGAGAGAGAGACATAGAGAGAGAAGGAAAGGAGAGAAGGACATAGAGAGAGAAAGAAAGGAGAGAGAGACATAAAGAGAGAAGGAAAGGAGAGAAGGACATAGAGAGAGAAAGAAGGGAGAGAGGGACATAGAGAGAGAAAGAGGGGAGAGAGAGACAGAGAGAGAAAGAAGGGAATAGAGAGACAGAGAGAGAAAGAAGGGATAGAGGGATGTAGAGAGAACGTGGGGAGAGAGAGACATAGAGAGAGAAAGAGGGGAGAGAGAGAGAGAGAGAAAGAAGGGAGAGAGGGATGCAGAGAGAAAGAGGGGAGATAGAGACATAGAGAGAGAAAGAGGGGAGATAGAGACATAGAGAGAGAAAGAGGGGAGAGAGACATAGAGAGAGAAAGAGGGGAGAGAGACATAGAGAGAAAGAGGGGAGAGAGACATAGAGAGAAAGAGGGGAGAGAGAGAGACATAGAGAGAAAGAGGGGAGAGAGAGAGACATAGAGAGAAAGAGGGGAGAGAGAGAGACATAGAGAGAAAGAGGGGAGAGAGAGATAGAGAGAGAAAGAGGGGAGAGAGAGAGACATAGAGTAGAAAAAGGAAGACAAGGGGAGAGAGAGGGCGAGGCAGGAAGGCAAAGCAGAGAGAAAGGAGGGAGATTGAGGAAAAGAAGGAGAAGAGTGAGGCCAATACAGAGAGAAAGAGAGAAAGAGAGATAGTGAAATAAAGAGAGAAAGAGAGAAATAAAAATAGATAGCAAAAGGGAGAGAGAGTGAAAGAAAAAGAGAGAGGGTAGGGCAGAGAGTAGAGGATAGAGGGAGATTGAACGGAAGGTATTTGAAGAAAAAGAGGGCCATACAGGAGGTGGGGGGGGGGGTACAGGGAGAGGGGGAGAGCATAAGAGTGAAATTAGGAGAATCAGAGAGAGTTTACAGAACCCCCCTGAGAGCAGTTAGCATGAGAATGACTTCATTTATCTCAGATCTAGTCAGAGACAACACAGCTGCTGCACTACTACGCAACCACACACCTGCAAACAGCACAGCATCTTAACCCAGGTAGGTGTGTGTGCGTGTGTGTGTGTGTGTGTGCGTGCGTATGTGTGTGTGTGTGTGTGTGTGTGTGTGTGTGTGTGTGTGTGTGTGTGTGTGTGTGTGTGTGTGTGTGTGTGTGTGTGTGTGTGTGTCCTATTATTACACAAAGCTGTACTCAGTCCAGTAGGCTACTATGGGTCATACATTACATTGTTGACTGTGAAATAGCCATCATTGGACAGCAAATGGATAGTTTGTGTTCATATTCATTACTCATAAGTGTTCTTTCTGGCCACAGGCCAACCATTCTCCGACAAACTCCAACATTTTTGACATTTTTTTTATTAAGCAAATGCTGAATGGAACAAAATGAATGAATGAATGAATGAATGAATGAATGAATGATACTATCTAATCTCTAAATAAAACTCTTTGAATAAACCCAATAGGCTTTCCTAATTTGGGTAATGATATAATAACATATAATAAACCTTTTCAGCAGACATACACACAATATAATCAGAATATATCCAGAGCAGAGGACAGTCAGTTGTGTCCATATAGCCATGATTTGCTAATGGTTTGCAGATGTCAACAACAATGTCTACTTCATTCAGACTGGTGAGATTGTAGTGTTTGGGGATACAAATCCTCCAGACATGTTATTCTGCATATTCAGAAGTCAGTTTTCATGCAAATATAAATGTATATTGTTATTGTGTGCAATTAACATTGACAGAGGTCTCATATTTTGTGATACTAAAAATGACTGTGGGCTCTAACATGTAAAGAACAAACACATAGATGACTAGCTGATATCTTCGGCCTAGAAGCTGTCCGTCATCATGACACCTTAATAGTGAGCTCACCAGATAGGTTCTTCGCCAGCTCTTTTCTCTTGTGTGGCAGACCGACATCTTGAATCATCTGGTCGATCTCGATGTCCACCTCCTTCTTGCTCCTCCCTTTCAAGCGGGCGTAGAAATAGATGTGCTCCTCCACGGTCAGGCTGAGAAATCGGACAACATACAAGGAGGACAGGTGAGCCAAAAACAAACACACCTAGCTTTACAGGTGTGTCAAAACAAACACACCTACTGTAGCTTTACAGATGAGCCAAAACAAACACACCTAGCTTTACAGATTAGACAAAACAAACACACCTAGCTTCACAGATGAGCCAAAACAAACACACCTAGCTTTACAGATGTGTCAAAACAAACACACCTAGCTTTACAGGTGTGTCAAAACAAACACACCTACTGTAGCTTTACAGATGAGCCAAAACAAACACACCTAGCTTTACAGATGAGACAAAACAAACACACCTAGCTTCACAGATGAGCCAAAACAAACACACCTAGCTTTACAGATGTGTCAAAACAAACACACCTAGCTTTACAGGTGTGTCAAAACAAACACACCTACTGTAGCTTTACAGATGAGCCAAAACAAACACACCTAGCTTTACAGATGTGTCAAAACTGAATGTGTCAACTGAAAAGTCACAGAGAAAATAATTCTGTGTGATTGGAAAACAAAGATGATCTCATAAGAGATTTATATACCTTTTGCAATACCAGGATGCCGCCACACGTGGAAGGTGTATATAGACCACAATGACCCAAAGCCCACAGAATGTGCAGTTGGATACACAATAACTATTTATGTGCACCACAGCATCGGCCACTGTGAAATTGCAAAGCATGACCGCTTTGTCCGTACACTGTTACACAAGCACAAACACACTCGTGCACAACGGCCTTGTCAAACACTCGTCAAACATCTGTATCGGTGTTTGCCAGTCCCCGTGCCAAATCTATTGGGTCCGCGGTTCACCGGCGCGACAAACCGACCCTGACAAATGCACCTCGTCTCCGGAACAACACCATCTGGTTCTGTTGTGACTCATGGCCTCCTATCAAGTGGAATGTCAGTATGTGTGTTTCTGAGACTGTGTTGAGGAGGTAGTTCCCCCCCCTTTGGGCTAAAGAATGTGTGTGTGTGTGTGTGTGTGTGTGTGTGTGTGTGTGTGTGTGTGTGTGTGTGTGTGAGAGAGAGAGAGTGTGGTAAGTTTGGCAAGGGGGAAGGCAGGGGTGCAGCAGGGGTGCAGACCATAGGGAAGATGTGAGGTGTTTAGGGTTAGATGTTTAAATATTAACGTGAGCGACTAGGAGCAGAGCATGCAGCTGTAACTGTGATGCAAGAGTTGAGCTGCCCCAACTCATTACTCTCAGTGGGGACACTCACACACACACACACACACACACACAACTCCACATAACTGAGTCAGCGCCACAACCACATAAACAACGACAACGACAATGATGACGATGATGATGATAATGGTGATGAAATGATGTAAACACAAGCAAGAGATGTTGCTACCCCCGTGCTTTACTTCCTCTTAAACGCAGCCCAGTAAAACCAGATCTGCCAGCCTAGCGCACAGCGCTGCTATTCTGCACTTGGCATTCAACTCGCCATGCCCCATTACTACACAGCTTACCTTTTGATTGGCTTAAACTGAAAAATGTGTGGTGGGTATCTAAATGTTGCAGGTTAGCTTTCATACTTCTGATGCCATGCTTGCACTTCACAAAAAACTGTAATAGTGGAAGGACATCGTGTCAGTGAGGGCCGTAAAATATATGTCCAAAAATAATGATAATAGATATTTTTTTATTTTATTTTTCAGATAGACCAGACTCAGTTGTCGAAAGAATTGAGCTATTCAACAATTGAAGGTCTCACACAAAGAAACTGAGGTGTCTGTGATCATAAATATAATTTCTCAAAACTTCTCAAACTACTCAGAAAACTATCTGAATGGCCTTCTGCACTCCGCACAGATTCATCCATCTGAAGAGCATTGCAAGAATTGATTCATCAAGGCTATCATTCCGAATCTGAACATATCACCGAAATGGACTACAGTCCAAATACCATTGATGACAACTGCATTGCACAACTGCGCACAGCCATGAGGTCCTACAAATGATTATCCGAAAATAACTTACAGGGTACCTCTGAAACAAAAAAAAATGTTAATTGCAGACCACAGAGAGAGATAGTATGTGAGTTGTACATTGCTTCACTAATTTAACATAATTTTAGCATATTGTACACTGCATACTGTGCAATCTTTAAATATGCTTTCAGACATTTATAGTTTCTATTTATGTCTAACTGTCTGCATCTTGCCCCTTGTGAATGTTGAAATTGTTTGTGCCACACATTGACGATAATAGACTGGCTTTTACACACACACACACACACACACACACACACACACACACACACTCATCAGTTTCTGATTCTGACTCTGAGACAGTGTCTACATACTCGTCGAATAGGACGTTATGTTGAGGACACATTCCCAGGTGCTTTCTGATGGAGTCCATATCAGTGCGGATGTCGTAGCCGTTGATGATGGCCGTCCCGGAGGTGGGAGCGAACAGGCCGGTCAGGATGGACCTGCGGGTAACACAAGGTCAACGGTCCAGGGTCAAAGGTCAACGATCAAAGCCTGACACTTTATTTGTCCCATGCACAGATCACAGACAGTGCATATGAAATAGTAACCTTAAATAACGATGCAAGAGATGGAGACCTTATAGTGTAATATCAAATTCAAACCTTGCATGCAATACAATATCAGAGGATGATAGTGCAGTGTATCTAAAGCTGAGGAATGTATTCAGTAGAGATGGTAGTAGATAGAAGTGCATATTAAATGCAAGTTAGGCATTAGGTTCGCACAGGGCCCAGGAGAGGAGGTAGGCTACTCTCGAAAGAGCTGGGTCTTCAAGAGATTCTTGAAGATAGAGAGGGATGCCTCTGCTCTGCTGGCAACTGGTAGAGCAATCCACCATTTAACACTTTTAAAGTCACGTAACCAGTAACTTTTTGACCTTTTTCACATGTCCATTGTTTCTAATGAGTTAAACATTATGAGTTAAATATCCAGTATTTTTGAGAGGCAGTGCCCAAGTTGATGTTTCAGAACAGCCCGTCATTGTTGCATGACAACAGATGGAACCCAATCCTTGCTGATTTACGGGCTGAAGTTTACCATATAATTTGTGGAATTTTTTATTTTTTTTCTGAGGATGCGCATTTAGCTTAACAGGATACGCAAGCTAGCGTGTCATAGTAATTGAGCTATCTTACATTAGCATTAATGTTAGCCATTTGATAATGTTGTCAAACTGCGTTGTCAAGAAGATAGAGTTATACAGTGTCGGAGGCAGGGTGAATAGCATCGGAGATGAGACGGAGGGAATTGAGATGCTTGTGAGCCGTTTTTAAGGCCATGAAGGGATTTTTTCATCAAAAAATGTTACGAATGTGTATCTTTTAGTAACTAAGATGAGCTGTTTGGGGTTAATCAATGCCTAGAGCGCATTTCCAAGCAGCAGCTCTGTATACAGCATAATGGGTAAATTGGTGTTGATAATACAGTACATTAGGTTATACTGTAATATTCATAAAGAATCTGTAAGGCAAATGTAATCATTTCACAATCATACCTAATTGTTCCATTTGCAAGCACCACAAAAGAATGCTAATTAAACAAATATGCACACAGCAATTACTTCTCTAATAAATAGATTTAGCTGTGTGCCGAAGGTATACTATCAAGAGAACGTCTCTAGGTGATGTCGATTAATCTCAGTCTATTTATTTAGCAGTTTTTCTCTCTGGTCAGAGCCTGGTTCTTTTTGCCTCACTGGGACATCAAGCCTGTTGTGAAGTCATATAAGACTCTGTAATTAAATACATACTTTAAACCAGGCTAGTCAGAGAGAGAGAGAGAAGAGAGCTAAAGAAAGGACAGGACAGGATGAAAGAGAAAGATTGCAAATGAAAGAGAGAGAGGAATGTGGTCAGAAAAAAAAGAGTGATAGAGAAAGAATAGTGAGAAAGTGAGAAAAATAATACAGTGAGAGTGAGTGTGTATGTATGAGAGAGAGAAAGAGAGAGGGAGAGAAAAAGAGAGAGGGAGACAGAAAGAGAGATAGAGAAAACCAACAACATGATGTGTCCTCGAAATCCGCCTCTAAATTCCTTTGTTTTGGCGAAGCCATCCATCTCACCTGATGTGGCTTGTGCTCAGCGATGTGCGACACCACTGCACCTGTCATTGAGTTTGAGTGTGTGTGTGTGTGTGTGTGTGTGTGTGACATCTTCACCTTGCCACATCTTGATTACCACTGACCTCTCACCACTCTATGGACATCAGGAACCATTTTGGTCAGGAGTCACCAGATTCACAATCACTACAGTTAGCTCAGGGAGTGGGTGTGTGTGTGTGTCTGTGTGTGTGTGTGTCAACTAGCAAAGTATTGCCACATTTCAGCTGTAACAGGAATTATGTTTATCTAAGGGACTGTTCGTTATTTATAAAAGGGGCCACCGGAGGGATTTTGAGTGCTTCAATCAAAAGTCGCATGACCCTCCCCTGCCTGCTAGAAAATTTTCAACGACCCTCCAGCAGAATTTTCAAAAAAGACATGACCCTCCCCGATCAATTGTCGATGCCTTACGCCCACGCTATTATGCGCTATGAAAACACACTGACTAGGCTACCGTTCTAAAGTCAACCTCTGCTTTCTGATCTTACACATCACACTTCACCAAGATGGTGGCCATTTCAGTAGATTTACTCACTAACATTGTTGTGGAAACACAATAAGCATGAAAACTGAATGCACACTTTCTGCAACTGCATTAGCCTACTTGAAATAAGTTAGGCCTACTCCTCTAGTAAGTATTCACATGAAATAGGCTAAAACAATAAAACATTGAGACCATTCAACAAAGCACACTGGGTAATAACAAATTCAACACATCATCTGGTTGCTATGGACTCGTCTCTAGGCTTCCTCAGTCATTGTAAAGCTGCCAAAGCTGAACATTATCCAAAACTATATTTTTCAGACGAGCATCAATTTGGGAGCTTGCATGCTACCACTCCTTCCTTAAATGACTTGAAAAGGCTGTTTGCACAATTTCACAAATAATCACAGGGACCGAAACATACCTAACATGCCAAATTTTTCCGGGTTTATCACGTATTTTAACTTTCCCCCCGCTGTCTTGCCGTTTTAATATTTTCCCGTAGAATATCCCATATTACTGTAATAAACATTAGTCCTGTCATCTGGCCATGTGTTGTCCTGTTGTTACCCCCTTGCCCTTCCAGTGAAACAGATGTATTCAAATTATCGTTTTGCTTGCTTAAATGCAAACTTAGAGTGATGTTAAGCTATTTAAGTTAGCGGCGTGGTTGTCGTGAGAACACGATTCATTTGCGTTTGCAGTGTTCGGTCGTATGTCTACGTGCGCACCTGCCTACCATCAAGCTGGACAAAGAATTTCCCCTGTTTGTATATTCACTCCAAGTTGGCCTACCATAACTTACCAACACTACACTGTAGACCATAAACTGGCTATTTATATGAAATAACCAAATGTATGTGTTCAACTTTATGAAGCAAAACTACACACTGCTACTTGGAAAGTAACATATTTTTGTTTGCGCAGGAGAGAGAATGACAGCGATTAACAAATTGCACTTGTTGCTGGTTACCAATAAATACTATAATACAGAAAGGATGGAGACAGCAAAGCTAGAGATGGGCAGGAACAAGGTCAATTGGTAGAAATGCTTGTCAAAACGTTAGGAGCTGGATGTGTGGATGAATGAAGCACAGTATGCTTTACTATGTTAAGCATGAACACTGTTGTGTGGCTACACGGTAAAATACAAGTAAACCAAAGGTAAATTTAGCTTTTTTAGGGCTGGATAAAGTTGACCAAATGAATATAGGCTGTTAGGCATGAATAAAGTAGGCTACTTTGTTGCTCCAACCCTTCCAACGTTAATGGAGAGAATGTTGACATTTTCCGTGAGAAACCCGGGAAATCTATATGGCGACAGAAATCAACAATCAAACAAGCCACTTTGATTTTTTGCTGATTTTTTTGACAAAAAAAAATTAGGTGACCCTCCCCTCAACAAAAAATAAAAAGACATGACCCTCCCCTATTTTCCTCCGGTGGCCCCTTCAATAAATAACCAACAGTCCCTAAAGGGGAAAAAATGCAATGTCTACCCTTAAAACATCTGAGTGTGAGTGTGTGTGTGTGTGTGTGTGTGTGTGTGTGTGTGTGTGTGTGTGTGTGTGAGAGAGAGAGAGAGAGAGAGAGAGTGCGTGTGTGCGTGTGTGTGTGCGTGTGTGCGTTTAAGAGAGAGGGTGTGTGTGTGTGTGAGTCTGTATGATACAAATATGTATGCATAGCCTATGCACATGTGAAAGGAGGAGGACATGTGACTGTATGTTATTTCCAGTTGTGTGTGGCACTAATATTGTGCAGTATGTCAGTGTACATGGATATCTGCAGCCATATTAATATGCACACGCATGCCTGCTATCTCCTAATGCTGTCAAGCTGTGTCCCCATCACCCACATTGTTGTTGTTTTCCCTGCTCCATTATGGCCCAGAAATGAGGTGATCTGGTTCTCATAGAAGTCCAGACTCAGGCCGTCCACTGCCAGCTTCTTCCCCGTCTTGTAGATCTTGACCAGGTTGCGGACGGACACACCGGCTCTTATATTCGGAGGAGGCTTCTCTAGGTAACCTGTGATAAATCACACACACACACACACACACACACACACACACACACACACACACACACACACACACACAGTCGAAGTAAGACTAATAGCTACACAATGTCTCAACAAAGACATATACATAATGTAATGATATGGAAAGCGTAGAATAACTTAATGCAATACAATTGCATAATGGTGTATTTAGTTCAAACCGACCAAAACAAGACTGATGTTAGTAAAAGGCATTAACAACATAAAACATCTACAGGGCATAATAACATGGCATAGTGCTTTTTATTAGACACTACTCTCTGTCTCTGAGACCCTTTACTTAATTACACAGCAGCTGAGGCTCTAGTCACTATTGCTGTCTGAAGCCAATCCTCTCTGAAGGCACGACTGGTGGGTGGAAAGTTCCAGAAAGACCACCTGTCATTATTTAACAAGACATAGCAAACAGAAGGCCAGAGAGAGAGAGACAGACAGAGAGAAAGAGTGTCAGACAGAGAGAGAGGGAGAGTGTCATCGCTCCTAATCTTGCTTTCTCTCTCTCTCTCTCTCTCTCTCTCTCTCTCTCTCTCTCTCTCTCTCTCTCACACACACACGCACACACAAACACAAACTGGGGTGTTCTTCCAGTCGCGATGCTCACAATCAAAAACAAAACACACACACATATTGGAGTACTTGAAACACCTGTGTACATTTAACACTGTTTTGCACACACCACTGAACAGAACTTCTTAATTTCCTTCCTTACACGCCTTTCACTCTTACAAAAAAAATTATTTCTTTCCTTACACGCCTTTCACTCTTACAAAAAAAAATAAACCATGAACAGGAGTATGTCTGGACATGAAAGGCAGAAGCACTTTTTCTCCTTGTAGTGAAAAATGACCACAGACAGCAGCATATCAACAGCCAAGCTCCTGAGTATAGCCTGACTTTTCATCACATGCTCCACATTCCAGATCTTCACCATTAAAAGGTAATTACTGCCATGGCTACTGCGGTTTTATTAGGAAATGAGAGGGCCTGTTCTCATGTTAAGGCCCCATT
The DNA here is from genome assembly GCF_046254945.1 of Alosa pseudoharengus. Taxonomy (NCBI): domain Eukaryota; kingdom Metazoa; phylum Chordata; class Actinopteri; order Clupeiformes; family Clupeidae; genus Alosa; species Alosa pseudoharengus. The sequence goes on from NW_027468640.1 coordinate 12,966,791, forward strand.
AGTGTATGTTATGGAAGAGCTGTTTTTTTAAAGTGTGTGTGTGTGTGTGTGTGTGTGTGTGTGTGTTAGTGTGTGTGTGTGTGTGTGTGTGTGGTAGTTCTCTTTAGAATGAAAGGATTCCATCTTGAGTTATGATCAAAATGTTTTGTCATTCAGTTTCGTAAACGTGGTATGTGCTAGTAGCTCTCTAGGGCCCCAAGTTTGGCAGCAATGTCTCCATATCTTAAAGGCTTCTCTCACACTCAGGCGTATTAAATGTCTACGGCGATACGGGAAGTTCGGGAAAAGCTATGTCTACGGCGATACGGGAAGTTCGGGAAAAGCTATGGCAAGGCGATACGGGAAGTTCGGGAAAAGCTATGTCTACGGCGATACGGGAAGTTCGGGAAAAGCTATGTCTACGGCGATACGGGAAGTTCGGGAAAAGCTATGTCAAGGCGATACGGGAAGTTCGGGAAAAGCTATGTCAAGGCGATACGGGAAGTTCGGGAAAAGCTATGTCAAGGCGATACGGTAAGTTCGGGCAAAGCTATGTCAAGGCGGAGACATAGAAACGGACGAGACCTCTCTGGGGAGGTGAATTTGAATACACCAATTGCATGCAACAGCGTTCAATTAATGATCTAATTAACGATTTGCGCTATCAGCAAATAAATCAACATCCCTTCATGGTACGAATGGGACACTCTGCCCGCCGTCCTTTGTGAAATCATAAGCAGGACAGTAGAAGTAGGCTATAGCCAAAATACCTATGTGTGTGCAACATTTGCTCCAAATAGCCTATCATGTGTCATGGTAGGATGTCCAAAGCAGTAGGTAGCGTACACAAGCAGGATAGACATTCATTTTAATCGCTATAGTCATTACAATAACTGTACCTTTATGGTCCTCCGGGTCTTCCGACTCTGTGCCCAGCTCAGAGGTGGATGCTGAGCCAAACCAGTAGGATCGGGTGAAGGGGAAGTAGAATGGCTTAGCGATGCCATACTGACCTATTGAAGAGGAGAGGGACAAGTGTAACAAGTATCGCTTGGCAACAACATATTGTTGTCAACAGATTTTACGGAGCTGTAGGCTTTCATAGATTTGCACCAGTCACTTAAGTGAGAAATTGTTGAATAGAATGTCACCTGGTTTCTATAACTCGTTACATCTCACTGTGAGAAGTTAACAGACACACACCTTCACCATGGCAACACACAATAGAACTCCAACTCCGATGTAACTTTGAGTTGATATCCAATCAGAGTATTCAACAACATCTGCAATATTTTTTTTGCTACCTGACAAGCTCTGCAAAACCCTAGCAGATAGCCTACAAATGTTGCCTCTTTCATGTCATATTTTTTTTTGAGCGACACTAGTGTTTGGGATGCAGTCTGAAAAAGGTGGAGTTGTATTTGCTTTTTGTTACTGGATTAACTTTAGGGTGTAGTTCTGCAATCTGGACAGTTTTCTGAATGAGCAGTTGTTGATTCTCTGTATTCACTTGGCTGGTTGTTAAGGAGCTCAAGATGACATGGAGGGAAAAAAAAACTTGGATGGATGTTTTGCAATATCTTTTGAACTATCAAAACAACACATCCATTATCTCCCTCTCCATCAGGTCCAAGGCTCCATAGGTTTAGCCAATATTGTTTTTCACAACTTTTTTTGTTGTTTTTTTTTGTACAAATGTCAACTAAAGTATACTTCTTTCTTCTGTTGCCTGGTAACATATACAGTACACCTAATTACATCTAAGTACTTTGGTTAAGTGGAGTGATAAAAATAGTAAAGCATGGCAGTGCTGTAACTGAACATCATATTATAAGGGCATGATCCTTACTGTAAAATATGGAATAGAAATTAAACAAGAAAATAAATACATTATGTTTTACTTGCCCTCTTCTATTTTGTTTTCAGGTTTATGTTTTGAAGGATCAAAAAACAAAACTCTTCATACAACCACAGAAAAGACTGTTTAATGACATTTTTAGCCTGATATTTAGCTATGTAAAGCTGATAGCTGCAGATGCATTTTTATCTTATATATAAAGTAACAGAATGTGAAAATTGGTTTTTATATGCCATGTCATTAATATTCAAGATACTGGGTACTCATGTAGCACTAAGACGGTACTCAGTGCATCAAACAAAGACAAGAAGGCTCATGTTCAGTACACAGTGCATCAGCAATGTCAAAGACGCCCATCTCTTGCCAAGTCAGTATCATCAAAATGAGTTTGCAGCAATTTCTAGGCAAATAAAAACGACATAGAGCTCTGATTGATACGGCACGCAATGCGCCATGCAATGTGTTACTACCTTCCAGCATAAACTATTGCTGATTCAATTACTTGACAAAATGCTGTTGAGTTTGGGCAGCCATGGCTCACTTTGGGCAGCCGTGGCCCACTGGTTAGCACTCTGGACTTGCCGGATTGAGCCCCGACCAGTGGGCCGCGGCTGAAGTGCCCTTGAGCAAGGCACCTAACCCCTCACTGCTCCCCGAGCGCCGCCATTGTAGCAGGCAGCTCACTGCGCCGGGAATAGTGTGTGCTTCACCTCACTGTGTGTTCACTGTGTGCTGTTTGTGTTTCACTAATTCACGATTGGGTTAAATGCAGAGACCAAATTTCCCTCACGGGATCAAAAAAGTATATATACTTATACTTATACTTAGTTGATACCAGAGTTTCCGCTAGAAAAAAATGGTGCCGGTCAAAGTGACCGGCAGAGGTTTCGTTTTCCGGACATTTTGATGATACACCGGTCAAATATCCTATTATCCCTTCTTAATTAGTCAAATTGAGGAAAACTGGAGACAGGCTATGTAGCTTAAAGAATGACATATCAGGCTGTATAGAATGCAACATGTTCATTAGCCTAACTTAAACATGCCTAACAAGATCTAGCCAATATCTTTTCATGGACAGCAAGAGTCCGCTTCGTTCGTTGTTTTAAAAAGGCTACGTTGTTTGTTGCTGCTACCCACGTTATCTCCAGTGGTGACTGTTAATTTACACAGATGCGCACACACAAGAATGAGCGCTCACACCACTACCCCCTAATGCTATGCCTCTTTATTTGATAACAATACATTAAGAAATGTTTCCTATTTTGGGAAATGTTTAGTTTCTTTTTCTTTCGGCCGCGGTTCAATGATACCGTTTAATTGTGCCAGAAATTATCCGCGGACCAGTAATCGATTCGTCGAGGAGGCCCTAACCCTGCAGATCATAGACAGAGAACGCATAGGCCTACTGTATGCTTTGGGTAAAGAACACTTTGCATGTCCAGTGTACACAGAGAATGACAGTGTCTTGGAGCAGCCGCACCCCCCGCAACTCCACTTCCAATGTCACTGATTCCGACAGATACGCCCGACACTTCTGCTTTTTATCTGGTGGTGGTGGAGTTGACCGGACATCTGAGGCTTCAGACGTTACCAATTTATCATCATCCATAGCGTCTGGCCTCTGAAAAAACTTTTAAGGCTAGTCTGCCTGGGCCTGGCCATGTTTGAACCGCCTCACTCATTTGTTCGTTGTTTAACATGAACATTTTAAGCGTGCGCTTCCTATTTGAAATGCAGCATAGGCTATGTGTGTTGTTTAATAGCTTACTTTTCAAACGGTAGAGCCTGTTTATTTAAAAACATAGCCAGAGGACGTATAATATAGGCTTACATATTAAGGTTTATTCTCAAATTCAGATTGCGTTAGGGGACGGGATTATTAGCCAATTTCAATCGGACAATTTGACCGGAGAGATTTAATTTTGTCGGACATTTCATTTTTTTTTCGGCCAATGTCCGGTAATTACCGGACAACGGAAACCCTGGTTGATACCATATAATGTTTAGCA
>NW_027468640.1:12975639-13015639 GCF_046254945.1 Alosa pseudoharengus
GTGGAAGCGCTGACAAGCGAAAACTATGCTTAGGCACTCCTTCTCTATTTGCGCATAGTTTTGCTCTGAGGATGTGAGTGCCCGGGAGGCGAACACCACTGGCTGTCCCTCCTGCAGCAAGCAGCATCCTAGGCCATTTTGGCTAGCGTCGCTTTGGACAGTGACTGGCTTGTGAACGTCATAATATTTCAGGACTGGCGCCGCTGACACTAGACGTTTAATTTCAGTGACGGCAGCGTCATGTTTAGGGAGCCAATGCCATGGAACCTCTTTGTCTAATAGCCTGCGCAATGGTTCACACACCTCGGAAAGACGTGGCATGAATTTGGACAGGTATGTGACAAACCCTATGAATCTCTGCACACCTTTGGCATCCACGGGTGCAGGCATAGCCTGAACTGCCCTCACCTTCTCAGGGTCTGGCCTGAGGCCCTCTGCTGACAACACATGCCCATGAAAGCGCACCTCTTTTACCTTGAACTGAAGCTTTTTGAGACCGAGTCTGAGCTTGACTTTTCTGCAGCGCTCCATGAGCGCAAGGAGTTTCAAATCATGGTCCCTGATGGCCTCATCTTCTGAGTCACCACAGCCCACAATCAGTATGTCATCCGCAATGGGCTCCACCCCGTCCAGTCCAGCCAGGAGCTCATGCTGTTTTCTCTGATAGACCTCAGGGGCCACTGACACGCCGAAAGGCAATTTGAGCCAGCGTTTGCGCCCCCAGGGCGTCCAGAAGGTTGTGAGGAAGCTGCTCTCCCTGTCGAGTTTGCATTGCAAGAAGGCATCACGTGCGTCCACCAGGGAAAATATGCGGGCTTTGGGCAATTTGTAAAGGACATCATCTAGCGTTGGCATGATGTAATGAGATCTCCGTAAGGCTTTGTTAAGTGGCTTTGGGTCAATACAGATTCGGATCTTGTCAGGCTTCTTAATAATTACCATATTGCTAATCCAGTCTGTGGGCTCTGTCACAGAGGTTAGGTGGCCTTCCCTCTCGTGCCTGTCCAATTCTGCTTTCACAGCTGTTTTGAGGGCTACTGGGACATTGCGTGGGGGGCACTGAACAGGTGTGATGGCCTCATTCAAATCAAAGTGGATGTCGCCAGGGAGTGACTCTATGGGCGAGGTGAAGACGTCTTTGTACATAGTCACGAGTTGCTGTCTGCCAAGTGAGCCGGGTACAATGGCTTCCAGTCTGTGCAGTTCCTCAGGTATGGTGAAGTGCATCAGTCCGAGGCGTTCACATGTTGACCCAGACAGCAATGGATAGTGCTTTGTCTCCACAACTTCAAAATCTAATGGGTAAGTACATCCCCTTATCTTGCAATGTGTTCTGAACAGTCCAAGTGAAGTCATGGCCTCTCCAGAGTAGAGCTTCAGCCTGGTTTGGGTCTGTCCTAGCTTTCCTTGTGGTGCCACTTTTTTCATATCTTTGATGCTCATGACATTGCATGTAGCTCCAGAGTCCAGCTGGCACTTCTGCCTTACACCATTAAGTCTCAGGTTCACAAACCACTTCTTCCCCAGCGTCTTATCAGCTGAAGTTGTGTAAATGCATGCGTCAGCCTCATCTTCCAGCACTGCGTCTGTTAGTGTGTCCACAGCATTAAGTTGGCGCTGCCCCATCTTTTTCTTCAGACACACGCTAGCGAAGTGGTTAAGCGTTCCACAGTAGCGGCAGGTTTTGCCAAATGCAGGGCATGTGTCTCTCCCTGTCTTGTGCTGGTGCCCGCAGTATTTGCAAGTCCCTTCATTTCCCTTAATGGGAGGTTTCATGCGCTTACGTACGTCATATGTGGATGGACGTGCCTCCGCAGTGTTGATTGTATCTTCGGATTTACCATGGGCTAAAGCTTTCATGCGTGCATCTGTGAGCTCCGCAGCCCGACACATATCGATAGCAGAGGCGAGTGTAAGGCCTCTTTCTCTCAACAGACGGCGGCGTGTGCTCTCGTCTGCTATGCCCAAGACTAGCCTGTCTCTTATGAGCTCATCTTTTAGCTGACCGTAGTCGCAGGTCGCAGCTTTTTCTCTCAATCTGGTTATATAAGTGTCTATAATTTCTCCCTCCTCTTGCTTTAAGTTCCCAAAGACAAAGCGTTCAAAGATCACGTTTTTCGCGGGTTTGAAATACCTTTCCAGTGCTATTATGATGGCTGCTACATCCTTCTGCTGGTCCTCAGTTAAATGCAAGTTATGCTTGTAGATGTGTCGGCACTCGCTACCCATAACTCTTCTCAGTGTTGCTGCTTGTACCTCCGCTGCTTTGTCGTTCAGTCCTGATGCTAGCATATAATCCTCGAATTCTTCCCTGAACACGTCCCAGTTAGAAGCCACATCTCCAGAAAGTTTCATCTCAGCAGGAGGCGGAATCGTATTCACGTTAGCAGCCATGTTCTTGCTCCACAATAGACTTCAGCGATAGCTAAACAAACTTAAACTAACTAAACTAAACAAAACTGTACGACTAGCTAATCTATGTTGTTAACAGCTCAGGCTCTCCAAGCTTCTGACACCATGTTTATAAGTAGTCTATGAGACTTGTGTCAGGTTCAACCAAGTATGCTTTTATTAAGCAACATAGCAGGCGCGTAACCAAGTGAGTCACGAACTGGGGAGCCTTCCAGGTTAATGCATACTAATATAAGCCACCAACAGGTGGCGCAGTTAGTCTAATAACAGACTGCACGTCATAGCTAGGCCTATGGTTTAAACTTCAAATCTACACATTAATTCACATACGAAAATAGAAACACTTTGACATCTGCATGTAAGCATCGCAAGTAGGCTATATACCACACAAAGACATAAATAATTGAAATTATTTAAGATTAGATTGTTGCACTGTCAAGTTCTCAGGGGATTTTCTACTTCACTTCTGCCCAAACTTGAAAAAGGCCTTAGTCATCAACAGGGTTAGATCAGTTGGAATCAACTCACACGGCTTCTTCTTTAATCTTTCTTCTTTGTTTTATTTAGTTAGCTTCTCATGTTCAATTATGACTTGTTATCAGTTAGATTTTTAAGTCCGTTTAACTTACATCAGATTATGTCAGACTATGTCAGGTTGAAAACCTTTACAAGAAAAGAGAAAACAAAACACAAAATACAGCAAACTAAAAACTGCCTACCTTCAAATATACTAACAAATATAAAGTTCTCCTTAACCTTACATTCATTTAACTATGCAACATTACTACAAAAGCACAGTCACTACCGTGGTTTTACTCCCATGCTACTACTATCATGCTATTACATGAGCTAACATGAGCACAAGGCAGTTAGAAATTAGCTACATTAACTTTAGCACTCTTACCAACAAAATTTGCACTTAACATTAAACTACTGAAATATATTAACATCAAACCATCATCCTACCAGTAGCATCCCTGGAAATGCCCAGCAAGTTAAGTCATTCCCCACTTCACTATCATTAACAACAGTTCAACATGTGCTTCTCAGCTCAACTTCATAGCTTCTCACTACATGTGCTTGAAGCAAAGATTGTTAAGGCTGAGCAAGATACTTCGTCGTAGTTCATGTCTATGGGCGCGAAATGGGGATCAAATCCTGTCTGCATAAAGAGGCGTGTCGATGACGTACAGTATTGATGAGCGTACGTTGCAACCGGCCAACAGCAGCGGCATAAATAACCGGCGCACACCTGATATAAAGTCGATTTTCTCCAGACTGAAATGCTCAAAAATGCTAAAAATGTACCTGAAATGTTCAGAAGGGTTTGAGGATCATGAAAACGTGCCCGAAATTCACATTCCTAACTCTATAGAACCAAGACCTTAGCATATGTGGTAAAATTCTGAGCTATGCCCATAGACTTCAATGGAGCAGTCACTGCCTCTGCTCTGCATAAAGGGGGATTTTGACCCCCCCCCCCCCCGTGCGATCCGGGTTCCCGGAAGTGGCTTCTGATTAAATATCTTGCTCCGCCTTAACAATCTTTGCTTGAAGATAACTCTGCACTTCCTCCTTTCTGGCATGAGAACTGTAAAGTCTCCACTTCCCTCTTCAAAATAAAAGTCTCTTTTTTTTTTTTTTCTCAAAACAAAGGTCCCTTTCCACTTGCGATCCAACAGCACATGCACCGTGCAATAATGTTTCGTGGTGTCACTTAAGAACACGTTTGAAGATAAGAAAGAAGTATTATGGCTAAAGCTTGTGACAGTATGCAGATTACTATGCTAATGGAAAGCCTCCTAAATGCTAACTGCCTGATAAAAAAAAGTTCAGATGAAATGAAACGTTCATAGGAAAAGTGTGTGTGAAAACATATGAATGATTATTGGAAATGTGGCATGAGTTCCGTTTTGGCATTTATTTTTTTCGCACATCAGACATTTCACACGTTTTCAACCATCTATTAGTCTTGGCTTGGCCATTCAACAGGTGCTAAATCTAATCAATCAGGGATGCGAATGGCTTTCAGCCCCCTGACCCAACAACATATCCGAAAAACACTTCAATTCCCTATCATTTTTACATTTCCAGTGGTTTCATAGTGATCTTGTCAGTGCATGAAAGACCCGTCTGTCCTTAAAGCACTTAAGCAGTGTGAGCTTGATACAACTCATTCACAGGCTCAGATGTCACACACACACACACACACACACACACACACACACCATGTTCACGTAGAGAGAGATTCTATAGGAACTCACATTCATCTGTCTCATCACTGGGGTCTCTAATCATTACCCTGTCATAGTGTTCATCTCCTCTGCCACCTCATTCAGACCACTGCACATGAATGTGAAACTGATTGCCTCTCTTCCCTCCTCTACCACTTTCTCCTCCTATCACACTTTGACCAGAACTTATCATTCCGGCACTCTTATACTCTTATTCATAGTTCGAATTACAGGGGGTACTGGGGGGTACTATACCCCCCAATGAAGACCCAGTACCCCCCAAAGAGACAGAAATATCAGTTTTGGGGGGGTCAGATAATTGTTCTGATATTGTGAAAAAATATCATTACAGTTACAATACAAGTCAACTCCTGTTTTCACCAGAGGAAGATTTTAATGTAAAGCGATTTCAGACACCCCTATTGTGGACCGTACCATTTTTAACCACCGTGGCGCTAGAAGCAATTGAGATAGAGAATGACTTCAACTTCACAAGCAAGTGTCAACATTGATTGACAAAACGCTAGGTAAATTCCTCCAGTAGGCTAAATTTGGTTTGCTGCTGACGTGCATGGGTAAAGGTAAGTTGCTAGCTGACGTCTAGCTTGTTGAAAATGTGTTATTTTATAACCTTTATTTATAAACGTGTTTTGTTCTTTTTTAATAGCTCATGTCACGTCTTCATACATTGAATTACTGGCTACTTACCTGCTACTTACCCACTGAGGCTAGTAAAGTGGACCTTGGTTAGTTACCAAAGTTAGTTAGCAAGATAGGCTAATTCTCTATTTAAATCAAGCTTTACATTGTGGTGAGGTAAAATCGATTGTCATTTCTAAGGAGATGAACTCCATAGCCTATGATTATTCTCATTTTATCTTGAATAAATGATTGTGCCCTTTTGAAATTAGTTTGGCACAGATCCTGTGTTTTTATAGCACAAGAGGGTCTAATGTAGCTAAGCTTAGGCTACATAACATCAGTGAAACCTGTGGAAACATAAAAAGACCCAAGTAGCCTAGGCTAAATAGTATGTGCTAGTATTTGAATTTGTTTTTAATTGGTTGGTATTGTTTTTACATTCTATTATTTCATATTTTTAGCCCGATAAATGTAGTTTAATCTGAGAACCCTGATACTATCTTAATGAAATTAGGATTTTATTTTATTCAAAGAGACACTATGAGAAGGAAAGGGCACACAGACATCAGGCACTTTTTTGGTGCTAAAAGAAGAAAATATTAACACTAAGATCTACAAACAATTACATTAAAAGTGTAGGTGCAGTTAGGTTTTATACACTGTTGAAACATACTGTACACAGCATACACTGAACACACAGTGATGTGAAGCACACACTAACTCGGAGAAGTGAGCTGCCTGCTACAGCGGCGCTTGGGGAGCAGTGAGGGGTTAGGTGCCTTGCTCAAGGGCACTTCAGCCGTGGATGTGGGCATGGGAGAGCAGTGCTCAACCACTTCCCCACCCACATTTTTCCTACTGGGTCGGAGATTGAACCGGCAACCCTTCGGTTACAAGCCCGAAGCCCTAACCAGTAGGCTGTGAATGTTACTTTCGCTTTAGATGTAAGCGTCTGCTAAATGAACAAACATTAAATGCTATTAGAATCTAGTCGTGTGTATTTCAGTATTTCTGCCCCATTCGGAGTGATTGTGTTGCTTTGAGAAGGGAGATATATTTATTTATATGAGTGAATGCCCCCAGTCTTGACCAAGACAAAGGGCTATCAACACACACATGTGCGAACACACACACATGCTTGCATATACACAGACACTTATCCATCTCCCTGTCTCATGTGCAACTACCATCCTACACAAAAAAAGAGGATACATACATTGCGGATCGGGCCGCAAATTTCTGTCCGAACCCGGCCCGCGTCCGACAGAGTTGCGTCCGAACCCGATCCGAACCCGACAGGCATTTTCATTTTTATGTCCGAACCCGACCCGAGCCCGACGCAGATGGTGCCTCAGTTATTCCCATGCTAGTGATTAAACGTTCACGTTTGTGGACAGCCTGTCTTTTTAGCCCATTAAACGGAACACACAACAAATTGTCTACAGAATCAGATGAGCGTGCACGCACGCAGGTCACACACAGCGCACATTAACACAAGAGGCCCAAGCAAGCATAGCCTAAATAGAATTCTTGTCATACCATTGACGAAAAGTCTTAAAAATGAACTACAACAGTCGTTGAAACTACAGTGCCTCTGTCACTGATCCATATGCAGCATCAACGTTAATTGGGGCAACTCGAGGAAATCCTCATCCAGTTGAACGAGACGACCTTATAGCCTACCGGTAGCCTATGTCTTTACCACAGTATGCAACGCAAATAATGTTAAAATCTCCTGATAGGCTGATAACAACTTTTTTTAACGTCACCCAAGACTGTGCTTATGTGCATATGTGCGATGTGCATAACCTTTGTTTATGTAGTCGTGAGACGTGACAACGCGTGTGCATTTCAGGCGGCATGCCGTCGGGTCCCGTTGGGCTCGGGTCGGGTAGCCACACTCTAATACACACACAGTCTGTATTCCTGTCCCTGTCTCACACACACCTATTTCCCCTGACAGACACAAAAAACCATGACACACAAACAGACACACAGACAAATCTGCACATGTACTGTATGCAAACACACACACACACACACACACACACACACACACACACACACACACACACATCTAATTGTATCATCCAAGCTGTGTCTGGACCAATCACTGAGTGATAATGAGAAGGTTAGGAGATGACCTTTCCGTGACCCCTCTGAAATGGCCTGATTGATTGACAGGTGGTGAACTGGCGGATTCTGGGACTGGTTTAGCAGAATTCCAAAACACTCTCCAGTAACCACGAGAGCAAACACAAACAGTCTGGGGACACAAAAGTGCGTGTGAGACATCTGCCAATCAAACCAATTCTACAAACACAACACAGACCTGTGAGAATGGTTGGTCCCAAACAACACACCAGAGGCAACAATGGCACAGCACACAGCACAGACGCATTGGAGTCCTTGTGACTGCTTTGACAAACTGAAATTCACTTTATTGGTGAATTTATTGGTGAATTATTATTCATTTGAACACAAATGTGCTTACTACATAAAGGCAGAATATGAAAGACAAACACAAGCAACATCAAGAGTCAGACACAATGTGTGTGATGGAAGAGATGCAGATTAGGTTGAGACTAATAAGACTCCCAGGTGTGTGTGTGTGTGTGTGTGTTTGTCTGTGTGTGTGGCAATGTATGTATGCAGGGCACATAAACAAATAAGACTCCCAGGTATGTGTATGTATAGTGTGTGTGCGTGTGTGTGTATACAATACAATTTATATGCAGGACACATAAACAATAAGACTCTCAGGTGTGTGTGTGTGTGTGTGTGTTTTTTTTTGTGTGTGATAGTGTATGTATGTATAAGCAGGAAAATAAACTATAGGAATGCAGTGTTTGTCAGCCCATGCAATGAGACCATAGATCATGCAAATGGAGAGAGAGGCCTACACTGTATTCATCTGTAGCATCTAAACAATGGGAAGGGCTGCTTATAGGGAGAGGCACTCTAAACTCGTGTGTGTGTGTGTGTGTGTGTGCGCACATGTGTTTAATGTAAACAGTGTGCGTGTGTGTGTGTGTGTGTGTGTGTGTGTGTATGTGTATGTGTGTGTATGTGTGTGTGTGTGTGTGTGTGTGTGTGTGTGTGTGTGTTGAAAGTAAACAGTGTGTGTGTGTGTGTGTGTGTGTGTGCATGTGTGTGTGTGTCTGTGTGTGTGTGTGTGTGTGTGTGTGTGTGTGTGTGTGTGTGTGCATATTTCTCTGCATTCATACCGTGACATGGACAGGAGTCATGCAAGAGACAGAGTTGCAGAAACCGAAAAGAAAAACATAGATGTTTAAGAGACTGACATATCCACACACTAGTGCCCCTTATCCACACACTAGTGCCCCTTATCCACACACTAGTGCCCCTTATCCACACACTAGTGCCCCTTTCAGTTGTTTATGTGTGTGTGTGTGTGTGGGGTGCGTGTGTGATAACATAGATGTTTAAGAGACGGACATATCCACACACTAGTGCCCCTTATCCACACACTAGTGCCCCTTATCCACACACTAGTGCCCCTTATCCACACACTAGTGCCCCTTTCAGTTGTTTATGTGTGTGTGTGTGTGTGGGGTGTGTGTGTGATAACATAGATGTTTAAGAGACGGACATATCCACACACTAGTGCCCCTTATCCACACACTAGTGCCCCTTATCCACACACTAGTGCCCCTTTCAGTTGTTTATGTGTGTGTGTGTGTGTGGGGTGTGTGTGTGATAACATAGATGTTTAAGAGACGGACATATCCACACACTAGTGCCCCTTATCCACACACTAGTGCCCCTTATCCACACACTAGTGCCCCTTATCCACACACTAGTGCCCCTTTCAGTTGTTTATGGGGAGGGTATGTGTGTGTGTGTGTGTGATAACATAGATGTTTAAGAGATGGACATATCCACACACTAGTGCCCCTTTCAGTTGTTTATGTGGGGGGTATGTGTGTGTGTGTGTGTGGTGTGTGTGTGTGGGGTGTGTGTGTGATAACATAGATGTTTAAGAGATGGACATATCCACACACTAGTGCCCCTTTCAGTTGTTTATGTGTGTGTGTGTGTGTGTGTGTGATAACATAGATGTTTAAGAGATGGACATATCCACACACTAGTGCCCCTTTCAGTTGTTTATGGGGGGGGTATGTGTGTGTGTGTGTGTGCGTGTGTGTGTGTGTGGGGTGTGTGTGTGATAACATAGATGTTTAAGAGATGGACATATCCACACACTAGTGCCCCTTTCAGTTCTTTATGGGGGGGTATGTGTGTGTGTGTGTGTGTGTGTGTGATAACATAGATGTTTAAGAGATGGACATATCCACACACTAGTGCCCCTTTCAGTTCTTTATGGGGGGGGGTATGTGTGTGTGTGTGTGTGTGTGTGTGTGATAACATAGATGTTTAAGAGATGGACATATCCACACACTAGTGCCCCTTTCAGTTGTTTATGGGGGGGGGGGGGTATGTGTGTGTGTGTGTGTGCGTGTGTGATAACATAGATGTTTAAGAGATGGACATATCCACACACTAGTGCCCCTTTCAGTTGTTTATGGGGGGGGGGGGGGGGGGTATGTGTGTGTGTGTGTGTGCGTGTGTGATAACATAGATGTTTAAGAGATGGACATATCCACACACTAGTGCCCCTTTCAGTTCTTTATGGGGGGGGTATGTGTGTGTGTGTGTGTGTAGGGTGTGTGTGTGTGGGGTGTGTGTGTGCTAACATAGATGTTTAAGAGATGGACATATCCACACACTAGTGCCCCTTTCAGTTGTTTATGGGGGGGGTATGTGTGTGTGTGTGTGGGGTGTGTGTGTGTGGGGTGTGTGTGTGATAACATAGATGTTTAAGAGATGGACATATCCACACACTAGTGCCCCTTTCAGTTGTTTATGGGGGGGGTATGTGTGTGTGTGTGTGTGCGTGTGTGGGGGGGGTATGTGTGTGTGTGTGTGTGTGGGGTGTGTGTGTGTGGGGTGTGTGTGTGATAACATAGATGTTTAAGAGATGGACATATCCACACACTAGTGCCCCTTTCAGTTGTTTATTTCGAAGGTGTTCTGATGTTATTCTAAATAAACAAGTAAAAGGGGAGCTAGTGTGCAGATATTCCTTGAGATTTTCTACGGCAATACTTTTTTTATCTAGCACCTGTTCTTGGATGTGCGCACGTTATGCTTTTAGAGATGGACATACAATTTAAATGTTAAACAGTGACTAGTCATTGTCAATTCTGCAATCAAGTCTAATTTTCTATAAAAGATGGAAGTGCTCACCCTGATTTTGAAACTACCCACATCTCTGGCCCAAGACCAGAGGAAGACCTCTGCATCACACTAATCCAGGTGATGGCAGCACACAGCAAGTGTGAAAAATGTTCTAGAAGTTTCCATGTCTAGCCTGGCAATGAAGATTACTGCCAGCATCTTTGGAAAAGACACCCTGCAGGACAGATTACCCACATCCCACATAAAAAAGGTCATTTTGATAAGTGACTATGGGAAATGGAGTCCGAGGGTGATATTTATTACTTTTTTTTCATCCAAAAAAGAGCAGGACATTGTTCTAGAGACGGGTCATCACCAGGCTTGTGTGTAAAACCACAGTGTTGCCATGACAATGAGAGAATTGCACGTCTCTGGTAAATTGAATTCAAATTGATCTGTACGTCTAGAGGGTAATTGATGAAGCACTGAAATTAAACCTTCATTTGTGGTGGAGGCAATGAAATCAGGCTGTCTGTGGAAGAGCATAAGCTTTGACGCGCTGGAACACTTTGTAATTCACATGTCGGAATAAAATGAAGTAAAATGCATGGAGATAATTAGGCCTACCACATTTAAAATGTGAAAATAATAATAGTTTGTTAAAACATAATTTACGAAGTGGGGTGTCATGTCCCCATGTTAAACCCCATCAAGAAGTCTTTCTGGATTTCTTTCCTTTTGTTATTAAACCATTAACCTCTGTCAGATGGACAATGTGTCACCACATAAAACAACCAAAAAAAACATTGAAATCTCAATCAAAAGCATACTAGCTTGAATGCTGCTATTAAGTGCTCACAGCAAAATACAAGGCAACAGGAAAAAAACAAAAACTGGTCATGGAAGCCACTGGAAAAAGCCACTGGGTAGCTAAGCAAAATTATTTAGATACGGGTCAAACCAAGCTGGCATTTGTATTGCAGTAAATGCATAGTAGTCTGATTCAGAATTAGTTTGCTACTTTTCTGCTGTCACATACCATATTGGTTTTCAGACAAACAAACAAACAAACAAACAAACAAACAAACAAACAAACCAAACAACAAACAGCTGCTGTATAATGAACTTGTATATTTTTATTTTTTAATTTTTCCTTTATTTAACCAGGGGGGTGTTTGAGAAGTCCACATATGGATGGCTGGTGACATGATCTGACAGGCCTAATCACCTGTTCCAGACTGGACTTGTTATTGTTTGTTATTGTCACAAACAAATTAGCACATTCACACAGTTGTGTAGTTCACAGTTAGAGTATCAATATTTTTGACGTCAATATTTTTTCCATTCATTCAGACCAGAACATGGAGTATTTAAACACAAATTGAATGATACAATGCATTCTGGAAACATGAATATAAATGGGTAAACTCTCCCTGGGCGTTTTTCGACCAACCGAGAACTGGCTCTTGAACCGGTTCAGTTTAGAATTCTTTGCACCTTGGTGCTATTTAGTAAACCAGCCCGCATTTCCACCAATTTTGAACAGAACCAAGGATACATTATCAACAAGAGGGTGTTGTGAACATAACTGAACTGTAAAATGACACACCCACTTAGATTCAGAGGGGAAAATGTTTCGTGCCAACTCCGAATTAAGTTTTCAGGTTTTGAACCAATTTATCTTTGTTTCAAAATGCTGAACCAGAACGGAACCAGTTCTCTGTTGGTGAAAAAGGGCAAAATGTGGAACCAGAGATGGTTCAAAAGCAACTTTGGTGGAACCCATAACTCACCGCACCAATCCTCATGGGGAAGGTCATCTGCTCGCTCCACGCGTAACAGAGCGAGTGCGGCAGGTAGAGCACAAAGTAGATGAGGCCCCCACAGGCGGCTGCCAGATTCGCCCGACTGAAAAACACACTGATGAGGAAGCTCTGCATGATGGTGGCCAGGCAGAAGACCAGCAGGAAGACGAAGATCACCGACGGGTCGCTATACCTCAGCACATTCCCATACTGGCTCAGAAAACAGGAAGTTATACAGGTCAAAGTTGATTTTTGTGATAAAGGAAATGTGTTAACAAGAATATCTATACGATCGTTTTAAGGAGAGGCTTTTCTAGACTATATATCTATAAAAGCATCTAAAAGGAGAGGCTTGTAGAAATAAAAACAGGTTCTACATAGATGTTTTGATCACAGGTTTCGCACAGTGAAAAACTCAGTTACACTTCACTTGTAGAGTCCCCTTTAGACCATCTACAAACTCAGATTATCAACGTACCACTGACACACTGTTAACTAAAAGGTATGGTTATGGTAAGGGTTAGGGGATGAGTTTGGTTAATGTGGTTTCACATACCTAACTTGAATCTCAACATATGATATGTAAAGTCTGTATAGGTGGATTATCCAAGTAAAGTGTTTCTGAGAACTCACACTACAAAACACTACACATATTATTTATAAGGATCAAAATGGCACAGAGGTAAAGTTATAATCATATAACGAATATTATAGATTTTCCATACAACATGTTACAGTAAAGCTTCAACAAGCCTCTGTGCCACATTGATTAAGGTTTGCTTGGCACAGGCAGGCAGGCAGACAGACAGACAGACAGACAGACAGACAGACAGATAGACAGATAGATAGATAGATAGATAGATAGATAGATAGATAGATAGATGTAGGATGCACCACTTTAAGACAGGGCCATGAGTTCTTGGCGATGGCATAAGTGAAATGCATTGTGAGTCTCAAGGGGAGATACCAGGAAGTGAGTTTAATTATCTTGCACTTAAACATGTGCATGGAGAGCTTATTATCTAAGATAGCCTGGTTCCTGAGGCGTTCTTAAACTCATGACTCATCCCCTTGTCGATCACTCTGCATTTCTTTACTGCTCTTCATTCACTGAGGCATAGGAGGGATCTTTTCTGTCGACTGGCTCTATTTTTTTTTTTACTTCTTCTGCTCAGGAGAACCGTTTTGTCTCCAGGATGACAAATTTAAGTGACTCATCCCAGCTTCTGGCAACACTGGGCCCAGATGTTCATCTCCTCTCGTTTTCCAAGACTTGCCCCTCCTGCAGAGTTCATTTCAAACAGAGCATGAATAACTTCACCCTGCTGTCATTTTTGCATTATCCTTTACTGCTCAAAATGGATGATGCCATCAGTTTTTCCTGTTTTGAAGGAAACCTGCAAGGCGAGAGAGTATCAATTTCCTTCCTAAAACTTTTTGAATAAAGTCCTTTTACTTTCAGTGAATGTTCCTCGGTGAAGTGAATAACTCATGTCTGTCGCTACGAAGTGAACTGCTGCAATAATTCAGTGAATCATTTTATTCAGTTAGATGAATCAGTGAATGAATATAAATGATATAAATTGATTATATATGGATCACTAAAATGATTCAGTGAATCATTGAAGTTCAGCAATACGTATGAATCACTAAACTGACTCAGTGCAGTGACATGAGTCAGTGTTTCTGAATCACTGGTGCATGTCACCACTTGTGAATCGTTGTGAATCAGTGTTTGGGAATCACCTTGAGGATGAGGGTGAGGAGCAGGGCGCTGACGCTGAGCGGCACAAGGATGCTGATGAACCAGCTCAGGCAGTAGGTGACGCCCCGCAGACCCATCATCCTCACCGTCTCCTTCAGACGCGCCTCCTTCTCTTGCACCATGGCCTTGACAAACATGGCCACCGAGTAGATCCATGCCAGGGTCAAATAGAGAGGCAGGGAACGTGCCAGTGAACGCAAGAACCTGTGTGTAAGGGAAAGGGGGGGGGGGCACAGGAGGGGTCACCACCAGGGTCAAGAAGACGACAGGACACAGCTGACCAATGGACAGGGAGATGGGCCAAAGCTGGCACAGAGCGTGTCAATCTGTGCCAGGACTGGGATGGATCCCTGCGTATGAGCCCCTCCGTCAGAACCCACTGCTCAACGTACCCTAGCATAGGTGCAGCACACAGAACAACACTGACATCAGAACCCACAGCTCAATGTACCCGTAGCACACAGAACAACGCTGACATCAGAACCCATTGCTCAATGTACCGTACCATAGGTGTACAGAACAATACTGGCAAATCTGACATCTGTGGACCTCAAGTGGGACCAAACTCCATTAGTAACAAGTGTCACAACATACTGTCACTTGACCTTCATTTAAAGACCACATACTATTCTTGTAGATTTCAAAAACCTAACAAAACCTGCAAATTCACATAAACATTCACTCCTCTGTGCTTATTTAGTAGTGTGCAGTCTATTTGCATGTCTAAACTGTTGATGTCTTCTCAACGGTTTGCAGTTCAGTCCAAGGATGCTGCTATGGTATAAACAAACCCTAGGAAGGGAACAAATGCTTCTTCTCCACCTCATAGTGTTTTCTATATGTGTACTTTCTCTACCATTGGACTGATGAGTAATACGTAAAGTAGGAGAGAGGCCGCACTATGCATACATACTTTTATTTGCAAATAAAAGTATGTATGCATAGTATAGTGTGGCCTCTCTTCTACTTTACGGATTCTAACTATTCAGGCCAGCACAGTTTAGAAGTATACACATTGAGGTGAAACCTGCTCCTATCCTCACTTACTGATATGTGTTAAAAATGCAATGTGCATATTTATCTTTTCAAGTAACCTGCCAAACCTCCAGCCCTTTCTTTTCAGGTTGCGTGCTACAGCACCACGTCAAGCTCTGGATAGTGGGAGTAATTCCTGAATTAAAAAGTCGTCTAGAGAGACACAGTAGCAAATTGTTGGCAAGTTTCAGATTGGGCACACACACACACACACACACACACACACACACACACACACACACACACACACACACGTACGTACACACCAAAGGGCTGGATAACGAGGCAGGGATCGATCCTCCTCTGCGGACCACTGTTTGTTTACAACAGTTTCTGCTTTGGGCTGGTGCCTTGACTACCCCGGACTAATCTTCCATGTGTGCTTATTATATACATAATGGAGGTGGGGGAGAACTGAGCTCTGCCGAAGCCAGTGCAGCAGTACACTATTTGTCATTTGTAGAGAGGCAGAACACATCCACAGTTAAGTTTGAAAATACTTTGAGGCTTTGAAATTTCATCATGGCATCATGGCATAATGGACATAAACTTCAAAACAAACAAAGGGGAAAGGGGAGTGATATGACCTGAACCTGTTTAAACCTGTATCTAGGTAATCAATACGCAGTCAACAAGCTGGTCATTAAAGCAGACAGCAGAGACTACATTTCATTGATTTCATCATAGTAAACAGTGGGTGTCAAATACATGTTTAGTAACCACTGTGTTTGAATAGGCTACACATGAAAACATCCACATCACCTCTTCACCAAAACATCCACTATCACCTCATTAAAAGGAGAATATCTGTGTTCAAGTAAGTTTTTAAAAAAATAATATGTTTACATAGAAACAGAGCAACACCATGTTTTTTTTTATCATAAACGAATGGCTTCAAAGTCTCTTTAATGATTAACATAAGGGAGAGTGGTGTCTCTTCATTACCACGGTATGTCCAGAATGCCTGTTATTACTCTATGTAACTATGGTATTCCATACTGAACATGTGGCCCTTTTCGTCAAAATAGAACAATAAAAACAAAAACAATGCTTGAACATTCTATTTGGTTCCCAATCTACTTCCTCTGCATTAAGATAACATATGGAATGTTAAAACGGAAGCCTTGTGGGGCCAACTATGATGCTGATAATGGAACTCTCTTGAAAGGGTCTATATCAATGCACTGGGTACTACTTGGGCGTAAGTTGAAAAAATACCCTGTGCTTTGAAAAATGACAACAAATATACCAATTCATACATTGTGTTGTTTTCACACGTTTACACACAAATAAGTAGGCTTAATACCACCACATTGGCACAGGCCGAGGTCTAGGACGTCATCAGAGCAAAGAAGTGTAAATCCCATTTAAAATCTGTTTAAAGCCTCAAAATGCCAGGTCCAAAAACCCAAATAAAACCGATTGAGAGACACAAATGAATCAATAATATGTCCTAGCTGTCATCTCTTGGTTGGAAATAAATGCAGATTGCATCTGCGAAAGCAGGTGGGAAAGCCACTGCTGCTGCCGCCACAACTGCTTCACCGGCATCCATATGCCACGTTGGCCATAATTAGCACAGCTTTCCAACACTTATTAATGTGCCAAAGAGCTGCGTGCAATCATCGTTTAGGATGCGCTCGTGAATAGAACACGCAAGTGCTCAGCGTCAAACCTCCTCCTCATCGGCCTGCTCCAATGCTGAGGCACCCCCGGCTAACTCAATTTAGCATTATTAATGTTTACAAATTGTTGATCGCCGGCCAGCGCATTAGGCCGGTGGGGGAAGTACCATTTTGCCCCAGCTGTTCAAATGTAAATTTTATTTACAGGGGAGATTTTTTCCAATTAGGCTGCGGGAAATGGATTAAGTCCGCCCTAATGAGAAACCACTTCTTTCCATTTCGTTTGGCTGCCGGCTCTTTATTTGTTTAAATGATGCTTGCTTTTTTTAAAAAGCAGGACATCCTCGCCCATAGCTGACAGTCCGAAAGAGAAAGAAGAACAATGGCGGGTTGGTGGCAAATGAAATGGAGCTGAAAGGTCAATTGGCCATAACAAAGTCTAAGCCCTTCTGATGGAAGAGTGACAGTAGAAAACAATAAATGATCTTAATATTTTGGATGGCCCACAACACAACACATCTGTCTCATCCATAAGGTTAAGGCTGTGATTGATAAGACTCTGAGGGGCTTATGACTAAAAATGAGGTGTCAGAGACATGATGACGGAATCTTCAAATGAAGCATGGGGATCAAATATGGGAGAGGGTTATTTACAGATTTGTTTTTTTTAAATATTCTAAATCCACTGAAACCAGTGGGCTATGGTGAACTCAAGGACTTCAAAATGAAGGACAGCAAATTATTGCCTGTCGCAAGCGGAAGAAGTAACCTACGCTTCACGAAAGGTCACTGGTCATCGGTCTTCCATGAGTGAATGAGTCAGAGAGAGAAAATGTTAACAGAGGACAAAGAGAAAGAAAAGAAAATGAAGAGTGTCACTGAAGTTCATACACAAACAAAAAAAGGACGCAAATAGGATGCAAATAGGATGCAAATAGTTACATCATAAGCACCACTTTGCACAAATGCTGTAATCGGAGATTGATTTTTTTTTTTCGGCGAGAGTGTGAGCAGATTTAATGGAACCATAATCAATTAGCATAATCACCCACTTTTTCTGAAATCAAAGTTCACGCTTGACACAATTAATTTCAGAGATTAATTCTGCAATCATTATTCCGGCTCATCCAAAAAGAACAACAGAACCCATCACATCACCAACATTTTTTGTTTGTTTCATTTCAAAATTAAAGGGAATGCTGAGCTCACTCTGCCCAAAACAGCAGACGGTTTCTAAAAAAAAGTAGTAAATAAAGTAAGCAAATAACAAATATGTGGCCATCAACTATCTCTCATCAAAGAAAGAAAAAGGCTGCATTTTACTTCAAGGTCCCATTACGTTCCTCCATTAGCTAAATGCAATACTTAAGCTTAGTGAAGCAATAATTTAAGAGCTGATCATTGCTAATGTTAATGGTTTGTTAATTTTAATGACCTGAATAAAGTTAGGAGAACCAAGATGAACCTTAAAAGAATCCAGCATAATGTATTGATGTTAAACAAGCCATGCACCTCAGTATTTAACAGTAATTTACCCTGAGGATCATGTATTTTCTCACACATGTATTTTTTTCTTGACACATTGGTTAATGGGACCTTAAAGGATATGAACCTAAATGTAACTTAAATGGGTTACACTTTACTTGACAGTATCAACATAAGAGTGACATGACACTGTCATGAACATGTCATAAACAAGTCATAAACGTTTATGACATAACGCTTCTGTTAAGTGACATTCGGTTTTTGTCATAACAACTTAGGGTTAGGATTATAGGTTTAAGGTTAGGGTTAGGTATAGAGTTAAGGTTAAGGTTAGGATTAGGGTTAGAGGTTAGGATTAGGGTTAAGATTCATGTGTCATGACAGTGTCATGTCACTCTTATGTCGATACTGTCAAGTAAAGTGTTACCCTTAAATGCAACCAATCGCAATAACAGCTCTGCCAAATAACATTCTACTGTTAAACCTGTTGGTGATGCTTTGAGATCTGGGCTCTTAACCACTGAGCAGCTGATTTCCACCCAAATAAGCCCCAAATGCGGACCAGAACTGGCCCACAGAACCCAGTCAGGTGATTGCTTTCTGGGTTCGACGGTTGCAATCGACGGTTCGACGGTCAGGCCGGCCGACTGACCTTGACCATGACACTGATAAGCGCGCAGGGCACGGTCAGCAGCACCATGTTCTCGATGAACGAGGCGAACCAGAGGGCGCCGTTTCGTGCGCCCACAACACGCAGGACCTCTTTCAGGCGGTTCTCCTTCTCCAGCACCAGGGACTTGATGATCTGGCACACTGTGTACATGAAGGCCAGCACCAGAAACATGGGCAGCATGGCCCCGATGCTGGACATGAAGCTGGGGATGGTGGAGGAGGGAGAGAGAGAGAGAGAGAGAGAGGCGTTCAGATGGAGGAGGAGATGAATGGGTGGGTGGATGAAAGGATGGATATAGATGCATAGATGGCTTGATGCATGGATAGATGGATGGATGGATGGATGGATGAATTCATGAGGAGATAGATGGATAGACAGGTGGATGAGGAGATGGATGGGTAGATGAAAGGATGGATGTTTAGATGGATAGATGGATGGGTGTGTGAGAGTGTGTGTGTGTGTGTGTGTGTGTGTGTGTATAGTAGATGCAGTGTTTCCATATAAGTCAATGTGAGATACAGACCCCCTGGTGTAATTCATCACTCCTCAGATCATCCTGATATGAGAACACATTGTTTGATGCATGGGTGAGTATAAACATGCCACACTGTTATGACATAAACATAATATGCATACATTACATGAAAGCACTTTAGAGAGTTGCCCCAGAGCTTTGTTCCGTAAAGAAAACCTTTGCTCTGTAAACAGAAACCCACTTCTTTAATCTGCTTTCCAATGTTGTCATGTGCATATCATGTGAGATAACACTATAGCATATGTTCTCTATTTGCACACAATGCTATATAATAACTTAAAAAAACGGCTTCAAACTCTGGTCATGCACTGACTTGTAATAGGCAGAGTGGCGTCTCTGTCATTGATTATATGCTCCTAGAACACCTGGTATTGTGCTATGTAACACATTCCATGCAGGAACATGACCTGCTTGTCAAATTTTCACACATACACTCTTACAACGAATGTGTTAACTGTGTTATCCCTATCTGGACACAGAGATGTGTTAAAAACAAGAGCAAGGGTACTACACTCTTAAAGCGAATATGTTGAAAACAACACAACTTGCGTCCAGATATCCAGATTGTTTCCAACACATTACTTTTGTTATTCGTTACACAGTATGTGTTGAAAAATAACACAACTTGCTTTGAAAATAACAAAACTTGTTGTTGAAAACAACAACACAACTTGCATTGTTTTTAGCACATCTTTGTGTCCAGATCGGGACAACACATTTTGTGTTGTTTCCAACACATTCGTTTTAAGAGTGTATCATCCTCAGACAGTAGGGTTGATCCTTGAAATAACTTTTGAAGGTTTGGGTTGCTTTGGGTAAACACGTAAACACGAGTCATTTACTTTACTCTGACTAAAATTGATGAAAAAGGTTATAAACACAAATTCATGCATCATGTTTTTTTTTATGTAGAAACCCAGAGGAGCTCACTGACTCATCTCTGCTGTGAATACATTACCAAATTTGATCCTTTGACTGACTGCTGTAATACAAAAAAAAATGAATATATTGACGTGGCAAATGCCAGTTTATGAAAACTGATGGCCCCTGGAGTCTGGACAATGTAGGCTCGATAGAGGATTTGTAATCAAAGCTTGGCCCCACAGGATTTTATGGATTTAGCGGCAAGGTTATTGGAAACCTTTGCGTATTTGAGTAAACCCTTGGAGACGGCGCCTTGTCTTCGCCCGGCTCATTTATTACAGCACGTCACAGGCCGAGGAAGACACATGATGACCGGTTGTTACCAAACAAAAGGACTATATTAAACACGCTTCATAAGGCCACCAAAATGTCATGTCAATATCTTACTGGCAAGACTGGGATACAAAGTGCTGTGCACACTTTATTATCCAGCATCCTCCAATACATCAAACTCTCTCAATGCTTGACAACGTATAGATTTCATGTATCAATAATGTGTGCACAGCGAAAATACAAATCCAACTATAGCCTATATAAAGCCTATACAACCTGGGGTAACTTTGTTTCTTTAGGTGTTTTTTTAGTGTTTGGTCATGTTTCTAAATAATCTGTTCTGTTCCCTTTCGTTGGGCTTCATGATCATGATAGCTGTACACTGTGTTCTGCTGGGTGAGCATGATATATCCCATCTGAGTTGTTACAGTAAATGTTGAAAATGCTCTTTGAGGAATTCTTAATCAACATGAAAGTGTCTGTGTTTTTCTTCTTTTTTTTCTTGAGGAGTCATCCCTCCATCCTACCTACTGGCCCATTTTGCATTTTGCTTGGGTGGATAGAAGCAGAAAAGGACAAAAACAAATGTTAAAAAAAAAGAAATAAGAGGTGGTGTTCATGGGGGTGTTACAGAAGCCCAGAATTTGTTCGGGGGAATTGACATTTTGGCAAATCGTGATGGGCAGAGTGCCCACTCTACCCGTTTCTATGACAACATCATGACAGGCGAGCGGAGAGAGTTGTCTTAAGGGGGAGAGAGCGGGGAGGACCGATGGGGATTTTGGGGGGTTGGTCACTGAATCACAATCGCCCACATGTTTTATTAATTTAGATTTTTGTTTTGTTATAGTCCCCTTTGTTCTTTATTTTTCTCTCTCTGGTTTCCGGGCGAGCCTCTCACTTTGTAATGATTTAGCGGAGCTGACAAAGCTCGTAATGGTGACATCCGGAGAGAGATGGAAGCCGCACCTCACGCCTCCCCTGGGAGGACAAAAAGCACTTTTAAAGTCAATATAACATGGCTGGCCCCACACCTCATGTTTATTTGCAGATTACTATGCAATCCAGTGGGGCCGAGCCGAGCCCATTTACCCGATGAGAAGAGTCTTATATACAGTAGGCCCCTCGTCTGCCCTCCTGTTGTTATCAGCCTACGTCAGTGGGACGATGCACCACAACAACGTGTTACACTTGCTCTGCTTTTTGCCCTTTTTGCTTTCTTACTCTCCAACTAACTTTTCTTCAATTTGCATTCAACTTTGTTTCAATTTACACGTATTTCCGTCTGGTTTTTATCCATTTTTTTCATGGTTCCTTTTTTCTCTTCTTTTTTTAAAAAACTTTTTGTACTGTTTCTGTGAGCACTTCTTTCTCTTCCTTTTAGCACCTCTTTATTTCCTTTCATTGTCACCTCCACTGTGCTGTTTATTTGTTTGTTTGTTTGTTTGTTTGTTGTTCTCCTGTGGATCTCTTGCCACTCGCCGAGCAGGCACCTCACACTGACTGAAGACTTCCAACATATCATTCGCTTTAACATAGCAGCATCTACCGCTGGGATAACACACACACACACACACACACACACACACACACACACACACACACACACACACGCACACACACACACACGCACACACACACACACATACAATTTCCTGCACAGATTCCTTCTGAAAACCTGACATTTAGGATGTCTATTCACTTGAAATGAGAACACTCATCATCTGAAATAATTTATGGTTATTTCATTTTTTGTCTCTCAAAAACCACACAAAAATCTATGTACATAGATTCACAATGTCAAGAAGCCATGTGAGGAGATGAAAGCACAGCTTTTTATACAGGGCTCTCAGAATTATTAAATGGTGTTTTTTTTTCTAAAAGCACGAGAACTAAATAGCAGAAATTAGTTCCGCATAAAAGCTCAGGCGGAAAGCAGCATTGGAAATCAATGCCAATTCTGGCGAGGCCTTCCAAAAACTCTCCTGAGCATCTTTATACAGTTCAGCTTAAGAGGAATCGGCACACGCATTGGAGACGGGTCCAGGGGAGCCCTAATAGAACTAAGTGGCTCTGCTCACAACAAAACATTCCAGTTTGGAGGATTTTCTGGGCACCAAAGTCTGAACTATTATGTGGCGCTGAAAGACGGCCCCGACATACAGTATAGTGGATTGTTGACAAGTACATGTTGACGCAATGGTGGCAGACATAGCGACATTACATCAGGTGATATCAAAGGTTAGGCTATTAGGCCAGAGGTCAAGTGGATGAGCGTTGCTTCCTTTATAAGATGGTAGGGACACTTCTTTCTCTGGGTTGGGTTATGAAACAGGTTACGTCATTTTACCCTCTTTCTTCCTCTCACAGATATCGTTCTGTGCCTGTCTCGTCTGTTTATTTAAAACATGTTTGTTTTTCATTTTTGGCACCAGCATTGCTGTTTTGCTTTCAGTCATTCATCCTCCATCAATCAACCCCTCTCTCCTCAGTTCCATGTGCTAGTCATTGGCCTCCTCTCCCTCTTGCGCACAGCAGGACTCATTTTTGGTCACTGGGATGTTATTTTGGTGTTTGTTTACCTCTCTGTCTGTCTCTCTGTGTCTGCGCTGGTAACCACCTCCCCCCCTCTATTTTCTTTCTCAGCCCAAAAAGAGGCCCTTTACTCTTTTTCCCTCATTCTTTCTCATTCATCCTTTTTTACTACCTCCTTCTCTACCTCTATTTTAGTTTCTCTCTCTCTCTCGCTCTCTCTCCATCACTCATACAGTTATTTACATCCTCATGCCCTCCCCTGTTTCCTCTCCCTTCCTTCACCATCAACTCATTCATCTCTCTCTCTCTCTCTCTCTATCTGTGTCCATGTTCCCTCTCCACGGTCTGTCTCTCTATCCTGGCATCAGCCCCGGCTCTGTGACTGCAAGGTCACTGGGGTTCACCTGGGAGCACTTGGCAGTGACGGCCTTTTTCGCTCCTGTGGATGCAGGGGCACATATCCCCTTTCTTAGTTAGGGACCTCTCTGCTCCAGACAGGAAGCCAAAAGAAACCAACAGAGAGGATCTCTTTTCAGGTCCAACTGGGGACTTTGACGGTAGAAAACACAAAAACGGAAAACCAACTGTAATGTGATCCTGCCCTCTGATCGTAGGGGGAAAACAAATTGATTCGGTAAGATATGTTGGCACCTGGACTGGCTGTGGTGGGATTTTCTGACTCCTGGTTTTGTGAGCGATTAAGACTGCATACCTACAGGGACGGCAATTCATCCTCGGCAGCATTATACAGAATTCATCATAACTGATTATTTTCCTGTTTATTTCAGTTAGACTGGATTACAGGGGATAGGGAGTTATCGACTCCACCATCTGTGATAAGTCAAAAATTCCAGACTTTAAGATTTCAAATTGGTTGAAAAAAATAATGCACAGATATCTACACCTGCTCAGCATCTGCGTTTATTCACAACAGCGGGATACACTGTTGCTGGTATAAACCATGCGAGCACAGTATATTAAGATACATATAGCTACACAATTTACTGACTTTTGACATTGTGGCCAATTAAGATGTTATCCCTACAGGTATACGTAATGCACTCCCCATCACCATCATTAGACTGAATACTTCATTATCATGAAATATTTACTCATAAAAAAGGATTTTTTTTATTATCATTAGCATTCAATTTGTGATGAGATAAAGGTTCTACACCTCAAGATTCAGACATCACTTAATCACTAAAATCTAAATCTTCCTTAAAAACAAAGAGGACCCAAATTTAAATTGCGGGCAAAATGTCACTCAATGTCTCAAGAGTCTCATGCTTACAGTAAACTAAACCGGTTGTGTAGCATGTAAGTGCGATGGACTGACTCCACCGATATTTGTGATAGGATGTTGTTAGGATGTTGCTGATTGTGTTAAATACTTGAATACATTTTGCCTCGTTATTACTGACGTTGTTACGGAGTCCCTAAGGGGACATGAGCAAAAAAAAATCTAAAGTTTAGTTTCATGTGCTCACGTGAAACTTTCATGTGCGCACATGAAAGTTTCACGTGAGCACATGAACGTTTTGTGTGCGAACGCAAAACCTTTACACATGAAACTTTCATGTGCGCACATGAAACTAAACTTTAGATTTATTTTTGCTCATGTCCCCTTAGGGGCTCCGTACATTGTTATATTACTATTACAAAAATTATTAGTTTAAGCCCTTTCACTGCAGTGGTCTCTTATCATTATGTGGCATAGGTCACACTTAGACACAGCCTTGGTGATCCAGCCCTGTCTCTACACACACATCTCTCATGTTCATCATGCACCAATGCCGTATCCCTTCTGTCCTTTGCCATTGAATAATGTCCTCCATCGATCTCCTGAATAGAGAAGCATAAAGACTTTGAGGTTTCCTTTTCATAGACGATGCAGCCGTGACCCTCAACCTCACCGTGAAAGTAAAATAAAGGCAGTGAGGGTTTCACTATTTGAATTACATGAATAAGAGCAGCATTGCCTTGCTTCACACAGTGCAGTTTAATTTCTATACTGTAGCTGACAGGACATGACCTTTGTTTAACTCAGACATTCAGACTTGCAATATACTTGTGCTTTATTTTCCTTCTACTAGTTCATCATTGCATAATGGGATGCTTAGGATGAACAGATATTACTATGGTATATAACTTTATATTCACATATTAGAAAATATTTATTTATAATATCAAACAGTCATGTCAGGTATGTATAAAGATGCTAAGGTCATTCATATCCTTTTAGCTTGTGCTTGAGGAGTTGCAGTTGAATAGCCAAAGCTATTTTATTTGATTAAGTTTCAGTGGATTTGTTAAAAACCAAGCTGCCCATGAATGAAATTACTTCCCACAATCTAGAATTACTTATAATCTTAATGCCTATTTACTGTTAGAATTTTGAGTCCATGCCCACTTTTTTGGAATACAAAATCAGTTGGAGTACAGCATCTCCACAAATAGCAACTGCCATTGCTGGTTGCTAGACGACGATGTTTTTAATAATAGGTGGTATTTTGATACAGTGGGTTTGATAAAAAACAATGCTGTGCATAACCACTGTATTTTAGACATTTGTCTTTGGAATATAACTATTCAATATTAGCAATACTCTCAGAGGCAGGAGTTTCATACTGATGGCATATGCCAAGATGTTACCACATCTTCCCTGATGCCCTACCTGCAGACTGCTGCTGGCCATAGAGGCTGGATACCTGCTTATGTGTGGGTTTTCCAGCTATCAGTTCCCTTGTGTTCAGTGGCCAAAGAGGTCATGGGGCTTTCCGTAAGGAGGTATGGCATTTGTTGCGCTTGCCACTGGGTTCAGTGCAAAATGGTAGTCACCACCACGTGCACGGTCAAGGATCAAGGTGTTTGTGTCCATATACACTAGAGTGTGGCTACCCGACCCGAGCCCGACGGGTCCCGACGGGTCGGGTCGGGTTCGGACAAATATTTAGAAATTGTAGTCGGGTTCGGTTCGGGTTCAGACACATGGGGGCGATATGCATTGGAAGCTTTACATTTAAATTCCTTATTATGTTGGGTAACCAACAGGTCTGCTTTACATGATGCAAACGTTTGTTTTTTCAGAATAAAGTAAAATGTAAAAAATACCTAATAGCTTTCTTCCTGTGTGCAAGATTTGTTTATCGTGACAACGCATTTCAGGCATGCCGCCTATCAGGAGATTTTAAGATGATTTGCGTTGCATACTGTGGTAAAGACAAAGGCTACCGGTAGGCTATAAGGTCGTCTCGTTCAACTGGATGAGGATTTCCTCGAGTTGCCCCAATTAACGTCGATGCGCGCTCATCTGATTCTGTAGACAATTTGTTGTGTTCCGTTTAATGGGCTAAAAAGACAGGCTATCCACAAACGTGAACGTTTAATCACTAGCATGGGAATAACTGAGGCATCATCTGCGTCGGGCTCGGGTCGGGTTCGGACATAAAAATGAAAATGCCTGTCGGGTTCGGGTCGGGTTCGGACGCGGGCCGGGTTCGGACAGAAATTTTGCGGCCCGATCCGCACTCTAATGTACACACACGAATGTGTTGTATGTGTGTCTGTGTTTGTGTGTGTTACTGTGAGTGTGTGTGTATGTGTGTGTGTATGTGTATGTGTATGTGTATGTGTATGTGTATGTGTATGTGTATGTGTATGTGTATGTGTATGTGTATGTGTATGTAAGTGTGTGTGTGTGTGTGTGTGTGTGTGTGTGTGTGTGTGTGTGTGCATAGTAGGTGTATATATATGTGTGTGTGTGTATGTGTATGTGTGTGTGGGGGGGGGGGGGAGGGGGGGCGGTGTGTGTGTGCGTGGGTGTGTAGGGAATAGACACCGAATGCGAAGTATATTCCCCCAACCCTTATTGTGACACCTTGTATAACAAATCCACCAACCCTGAGCAGTCAGTGAGCTCCAACTCTTTCCCACAGAAATGACCTCTGACCCCTGTGACTTCCCTCACACAGCAGCACACAAGGCAACATCTAAACCCTGCCTCTCTCCTGTGGTGTTTGGGAAGGTCACAGAGTAGGGTCAACTCCCTCTTTGATTATGGAGCAAACTGCTAGAGTACCAGGGATAGGATGTGGCTAAGGAATGCAGGAACACAGTGAGGATAGTAAGCAGACGGAGTATCTGCAACCTATTTTTGTTAAATGAGGAAAAAGTGCAGCCCTGAATGCACTTAGTTATTGCGGAGTAGGCTATGAGATGGAGGATTGTGCTGCATGGGAGCTGGCTTGGTATTCAGGTTTAGTCTACTGAATGAGATGAAAGCAAAGTGTCTATTCTGACAAAATAGAAGCAACGAAAACAGCTCCATGAATCACAGAATCATCAAACAGCTCAACACTTTCCAAAATGCTCGGCAGCTTATCGCCTCAACCGTCTTTCTACAGTATGGGTTAATGTGCATGCTGGCCTGTTATGTCCGTAGATGACTGATGAAGTGTTTAATACACATCCTTGTTAGCTTAGCTCCTACTGTACATATTTCTCTCTTTGAGCTCATTGATGTAACCATCCCACTTCAACTGCCCAGGTGAAACACTTTTAAATATGCTAATGACTCATTGGTGGAATAAATGAATAGCGAAATAAACAAATGGATAAAAGCAAAATGAGGATTTTTTTTTGCTGGATTTTTTAAATTACATTTTAAATTCAGATAAGGGGCTGCTCCTCCAAAAAAACTGAAAAATGGCTCCTGCTTTTCCGCTTACCAATAGAACATCGGGTTTGTGAAATGCCTTTCGCTGCATTCATGACTGGTTTTCCGAGGACAAAAACATAAAACAAAGTTGTACAATAAAAAATCCTGGGATTAAAACCCATTGGAAGAGAAAGGTACTTTCCTCTCACGCTTCATTGAACCTTTTGGTGCATCATCTCTGCGCAATTCCACCCTCAATTATTTATGAATGAAATAACAGTTTTCGAGTGTTAATAATTAATGCTGAACGCCCAGTGGCTACACGGGTGGGGGTGGGGGGGGGGGGGGGTGAGGGTAGAGAGTAAATGGCTGTGGGACCTGGGGTATTGCAGAGCTTTATAGCTCTCATTCATCTCGCAGTGATCATTAATCCTTTGTTTTTCAAGGAAGGGCAAAAAGCGGAGCCGACTGGCGCTCCGTCGCGACAGGCAGACAAGCAGGTTTGATTGCCATATTCCTCGTCCGCTCGTACGGCCAGGGGAAAATAAATCAGAAGGGAAGAGGTATCATTACAGCGCCGCTCCAAATGCCATTACAAAGTAGCATCATCAGAGGCGAAAGGGCAAGGCGAGAGCCTCGATCTGTTTTTATCTCAGGCGCGGGTCAGTGGATGAGGATGCAGTCGCCTTGCCGACGCTATTGTAAAGACTCTGATTGAAATGGAAGGCTGAGTTAGTGAAGCTTGGTCAATTGGGGAGGGGTTTAAAGCATTTTTGAAAATCCATGGAAAAATGACTGCAGTCTGGTGGGTGGTCACAGAAGCAGATGTGGGCACTATCTCCGTGCTCTGTGTTTGGACATACAGATGTTTCCAAGACAACCCACAACTGCAGACATCTGCAGTTCCATGAAAAGATAAACGTGGATGAAACAGGTCATGGAGGCTATTACTGTGGATAGATGATATCTTCACCTGTAAGCTCATGTCAGTTCTCACCAACTATTCATTTCTGACATTTTTGACATTTCAGTCAGTAGGTTATTTCTTTATTCTGATATATTTATTTTTCATATCCACTTTGGTTTTAGTGTGTATTTTTCTCACTGTTACCCCTGGTGTGCCTTGCTTTGTGAGACACATTTGTTTAAAAGCTCTGTGCACATTAAAAATGTATGCTGACCAGTGCTTTGCAAACCAATAGCTCTGCTTTTGTCCCCCAATGTCCTTCCAAGCACACTTAACTGGACAGAAAAAAAGAAAAGAACATAAAAAGAACAGAGAAAACTAAAAAAGGAGAGGGAAGAAGCAAAACAGAGAGAGATAGAGAGAGAAAGAGAGAGAGGGAGAGAGAGATACATAGAGAAAGAGAGAGAAAGAAATAGAGAGAGAGAGAAAGAGAGAAAAAGAGAGAAAGAGAGAGGGAGAGAGAGGTTAAGAAAGAGAAAGGGAGAGAAAGAGAGAAAGACAGAGAGAGAGAGAGAGAGAGAGAGAGAGAGAGAGACCCCCATGGTTCTGAAGGGACACTAAATGGTTGTAGGTGATGGATAAAGCCATTAGCAAGGTCCCAGGGCTTCGTGAGTGGTGTCTCCTGTTATGTGTGCAGGCCAAGTAGAATCCTTTATTGCCATAATGCCTCTCTCCCACCATCATGAAG
Source organism: Alosa pseudoharengus (assembly GCF_046254945.1). Lineage (NCBI taxonomy): Eukaryota > Metazoa > Chordata > Actinopteri > Clupeiformes > Clupeidae > Alosa > Alosa pseudoharengus. Next base: position 13,005,100 of record NW_027468640.1, read on the forward strand.
ATGCAGCTCTAGACTCAGATGTACGTCTGCGTTTATACTCACGCGTCATCGACGTAGCAGGGGTACGGCATCTGTTGGGCGAACACTCCGAGCGGCTGGCTCTTGCCCGTGTGTGTCTGAACGATCCCCTGGTCGATCATGTCCTGCAAGTAGGCGAACCCCCCCCACACGTAGCGCATGTCGTTAAACGAGTGGTCTCTGGCTCCAGGGTCCCAGGACCTTATTAAACAAGCAGAGAAATGATTGTCAGTATCGAGCAGAGAGACTGGACACTAGTTTCACCCCTCCTTATGCACCTAAACAGGCCGCGATGGCAGCCAGGGTCCAGGGAGGTGGTAAAAGATATGGAAACATTATCGGGCCCTCCTACGTGTTTGTGATTCCCCTGGCAGCCGTTGCCGTGAGCAACTTCTTATATTGAATTTACGAAGGTGGCATGAGATGGAACAGCAATAATCTGACTGACTGACTGATTGCACAGTCATTGCACTTTTATTTATTGATACCGTGTCGTTTGTCAAGCATGTAAAATGCCTTGAAGCAAGACTTTTATTCTTTTCTTGCCTCTTTTTGTGTTGTTCATTCAAGAATAATCTGTACCTTAGAGCAAAAAATGTATTATTGTGTGTGTATTTTCTTATATTTTCAGATACAGTTGATATTTATAGATACAGTTTTATAAATCCTAGTGACAAATCCAGACACTTTTTGACTTGACAAATCCAGTCAACGTCAGATAAATCCCACCTGGCCTTAATCTTATCGCTTCGCTCCACGTCCTCGATGTCCATTCTTATCTTGTACTTGACGAACGCGGGCAGCTGAGTCGCGTTGGGCACGAGGCCCTCGAACACGATCCCTGCCCAGTAACTCTGTTGATCTATCAGCTCCAGTGCTCGGTCCACCATTGGTCCCTCACCCGCTATGGCCTCAAACTTATCCAAGTCCAGGCACTGTGTCGGGGGAAAAGAAGACAAAAAAAAAATAAGAAAACAGAACCTAGCTTCACAGATATGCCTGCAAGAGAAACAGACGCCCAAAACAAATGCCCAAACAAGCAGCACAGCAAATATACAGTATATATGGTTCCAGGTTCCTGGTAAACGTCAAGCAAGCAGATTGACAATGCATAGAGCACAGTGCTGTCAACAGAACAGGCGTAATAAGACATACACACACTTATCTATGTAGTGTCCCTGGAGTGCATGACAGAGAGCAATGGATGGAGAGGAAACGAGTGGAAGGCCAAGAGGCAGAGAGAGAGAAAGGGAGAGAGAGAGAGTGAGAGAGAGAGAGAGAGTGAGAGAGAGGGAGAGAGAGGGAGAGACAGAGAGTGTATGAGGGGTGTGAACCTATGTCTTTCCTATCGATACGGAACGCACCGGCAAACAGAGTTGCAAAATATATGGAACTGCCGAGGGACAGACTGCAGGCCATCCCGGCCCGAAAACCCTCCGCCTTCTCTCACATGTCATTCAAATCTAATGAGCTGTCACTGCAGAGGCCTGTCCCGTCCCTGTCAGCCACCACACTGCTTATTAAGGTATTTTTGGCCAAGGGGAGAAGGTCACATTGATGCCTGGCTGCACACCCCAAGTTTGGTGCATTCACACCTTAACCTGTTGAGGAGTGAATTATTTTCCTGGTTCCTTCTAGAATTCTACGCAAACAATCTATAGTTTCAGTGTTCCTTATACAGTCTATGGGGGAAATCTCTGAGGGTAATTGTGACATCATAATGTGGAACTCTCGGTTCGCGAACATTCTAATCACATATTTGTGACCGTACTCCTCAACAGGTTAAGTTGTAATGAGATGTTCTCCACTGCTGCTGGATCCACTTCCTCTCCTCTCCTCCATCCATGTTTCGCTCGCTGGCTTTGCTTGTGCGTTGTTGCTCTGCATTCGCTCCCATTACTATTGCAAACTGACAGCGTGCGGGCTAATTGGATTTGGTTTCATTTGGGTTAGATCCTAGCCTGCATTTTGCAACATCTGCTATAAAGCTTCATGTTCCGTGTAGTTAGCAGACAAACAAAAGTGTTACACTGCTATTTGTAGTTTTTTTTTTTTTTTTTGCATCTGTCATATTTAGTTATATGTAAAGGGTTTCACAGCGATGTTGTTGTTTATTGTGTAATGGCCTCAAACCTTGTCGTATAGTCGTTTTATGGCCTTGATCACTGTTGTGATTCATTGGGAAACATTTGCACAATCAATGCCTGAATTCATTCCTTTCTAGACACATACAACCAATACATTTGTAGTTGATGGCAGAGGACAATCTATATTTTTCGTAAATAGAACTGCTATGCTATAAAAACAAGACGTATTTCAGGCATGTCTGAAGAGTCTCATTCTCCTTCTCTCTCTCTCACCTTCTCTAACACACACACACACACACACACACACACAGTGTGTGGGAACTTAATATCCATATGCCTTCTCATTTGCTGTTATCCCACAATATCAGTTCTATAGTTCAAAAGCATTCAAACAAGCTCACATTGATAGCACCTTAAGGGTTGCAGCATTGAGTACATCAGGTTAACTAACACTAACTAAACAGTCCTGGGTAAATTCTCTAAGGAAGAAGTCTGAATGTGTGTGTGTGTGTGTGTGTGTGTGTGTGTGTGTGTGTGTGTGTGTGTGTGTGTTTGTATGTGTGTGTGATTTTTAGCTGCCATATTTAGCAAAAGTACCGTACAGTTCAGAGTGAGTATACCCCCTTCATATTCTCTAGGAAATGAAGTAATGGCTTTGTTGCTTTTGGACAGCTTGCTCTAATGTGCCCACCACATCCACATCCCATTGGAGGAGGGAGCATGCTGACATCACCGTCAGACCACCAGGGCTTAGGATCAGGCACAGGTGAGGCTAGCGCTTCAGGGTAGTGTGAGTTTGATGAGATTAGTGTGTGTGTGTGTGTGTGTGTGTGTGTGTATTTGTTTGTGTGTGTGTGTGTGTGTGTGTGTGTGTGTATTTGTTTGTGTCTGTGAGTGTGCATGTGTGTTTGAGTGATCTCCATTGTATAACTCATCTGTGTGTGTGTGTGTGTGTGTGCTTGATTTTGTTAGTGTATGTCTGGATCTGGGAACTGGTTGGCAAGTATCACTGGTCTGCACTTGAGCTGATAAGGCTGCAGGCTAAGGTGAATTTAGCTCTGCTGGGCCAGGCTGCTGCCATAGGCGGAAATAAACACAACTATTTGCACCAGGATGCTGCCCCTGCGGATGCTGTGCAAAGTTCTCCAGCTGCTGTGCCTAAACACAGACGCACACACACACACACACACACGCACACATGCGCACACACACACACACACACACACACGCACACACACACACACACACACACACACACACACACACACCACACACACACACACACACACACATACACACACACACACACGTCTCGTTCTCAAACCTGACTCACACACACACACTCTCAAACGCATTGAAACCCTCCCTGCTGTGGGTCTGTACCCACAGAGGACCCAGGTTTGTGTTCACCATGAGGTCATCAAGAGGTCCCATCTCTCTCTCTCTCCGTTGTCAACGGTCCACTCTTCACTGTTGTTACGGCCCTAACGGTTTCTGCCTGCCTATCTGTGTTTGTCTTGCAGGCCAGAGTTATGGCACAGGTGCCTCTAGTCACCTGATTACTGTACCAGGTGCTATAAGAGGCTGGGTGGTTGGCTGGGGTTCAGCGGTCCCTCACTCCATTCCTGCATGCGTTGCTTTTGTCTTTGTTTTGGATTATATCTCATTATTCTGATTTACACTTTCACTTACACTTACACGACTATCATACTTATCCTGACTACATTTCTTGTTTTCAGCATACATATTTACTTTAATAAAAAAATTAATATATATTTATCCTCCCTCATGTTATTTCACCAACCTGGTGGGTTTAACCAAAGTCCTTTTAGGCAAGTCTCTCCACTCGGTGGCAATATTGCAACGCTTTTTGGGCACTTATCGGGCATCTATTTTGGTAGAAATGCGCCTGCGCAAGGCTTTACGACACCAATCTTGCTCCAGCGGCGAGATCACAACACATGATTGGCACGATGTCTTCACAACACACCACATTATTGGCTCAATGTATTCACAACACAGCACATGATTGGCTCAATGTATTCACATGTCGACGTTTTTCCGAGGAAGGGGTGGGATATGTGTAGACAACGGCCATATTGGCGTTACAAACTAGCCCCATGCATTTCTATGGAGGACTTTTGGAGTGCTGTGTCTACTCATTAGAAAGTCTCTGGTTTAACAAAATAAAGGCTAAACAAAAATAGCAAAGTTCTAAAAAGCACATGCTTTTGTCCAAAGCAAAACAGACTTGCAAAGGTGGGTTCAGGAATCAAATACAGGCCGACTTTTGACTCACCCTGTTACTTTAAGTTGAAAGAAAGTTCATAACTTGACTCAAAAACTGACTAAAGTTTTGCTTTGTACCAAGTTTGTGTGTGGAATAGCTGACAAAGTCACGGGAGCATCAAGAGCAGCATCTGGATTGGGTGTATTTAGAAAGCAGCGGTGCTTATGTTAAAGCTGTCTAAAGCTCGGCTGGATTGGAGTTTAGAGTACTATAAAGACATCATCGCCACTTTGAGAGTCTTGGTTCCTGGGGTGGGCATTTAGGGTGTCATTAAAAAGAGCTTTGTCTATGACACTGACAAATAATCAGGACAAAGTAATTGATTGCCCTGGTATCAGAACTAACTAACTAACTAACTGACTGTCTCTCTCTCTCTCTCTCTCTCTCTCTCTCTCTCTCTCTCTCTCTCTCTCTCTCTCATGGACCACACACAAGCACGCACACACACACACACACACACACACACTCAAGATCTTTGAAAAGATGCGATGAGGCTGGTACTACCATCTCAACAGAGCAATGTCACATGTGGTGAAGTGCTGCATCAATTTCCTTGTTCCTGGCAACGACCGCACGCTTCCATCTCAGCTGTGTTCAGAGACCCCTTAATGAGATCCAACGATGACAGGCCTATTTCATCACCAGGAATAATTCACATGGAAATAGGTGCTATTTATTGCTCTTAATGCCAGGAGTTAAAATATGAGCCAAAAAAGAATGGCAACAGGCGTAAAAAATAATTGAAATGCCTCGCTGTACAAACATCCCTCTCTCTCTCGCTCCCTCTCTGTCTTTTTCTCTCTCTCTCTATCTCTCTATCTCTCTCTCCCTCTCTTTTATTTCTCTCTCTCTCCCCCCCCCCCCCCCACACACACATACACACTACAGCTCATTACCCCAATACAATTATAATCACCATAGGCCAAATAGTGCCTTCTGACAGGTAAATGTGTCATAGCAACTGTTTCACTGAAAGCCTTCAGAAAGATCACTGTTTGGGGCAAACCAACAAGGTCTTTAGAATGAACTGCATCGTTCAGTCTTTGTGATTTGGAGAGACTATACTGGCCCCTCAGTGGACATGCTGACCTATGCGGACTCCAAAACCCCTCATCCTGACCCACCCCTATCTCTCACTTACTAAAGCAACACCATGAAAGAATTGATACACATGCCCCTTGGCGTCCATATCCAATGCCATGCAGCGCAGAGACAGTGCCGAGTTAGTCAAAAAACAACTGAATGGGTCATGATCCTACCCAATCAACAAGGTTACAATGTGCAATATCAAGCATGCATGCACTCTGTGCATGCATTGACAATTACTTTATTCTCCATTATTGTAAGTCATAGTAGCATCAAAATGAGTTTGAACTGAAGCCTTCATGTTTAGGCAAAAGAAGTGCATTGTGTTGCTTTAAGAGTTGGAGAGGGACATTTACCCTGGAATCTTGCTTGCATGCACTGTGTGTGTGTGTGTGTACCATTTTGGATCTCCCCCTATATCTTCTATACATATGCAGAATCCCCCACACACACACACTCTTTATTACAGTTTTTTCTGATTGCTTAAGCACATTTTTTGTAACTATGGATTTTTTTGCAAAACTCTACACACAAATAGGAAAACATTTCAACCAATCAGCAAAACATTGTAGTTCTCTTGCAAAAGCTAACACACCTTGCTTAACTCTTCACACCTTCATAAAAATGGTGTTTTTGTATCAAACAGTAAACACGAGCCATCACAATAGTAAGCACACAATGTGCCAACTACACACTGATGGTATGAATAAAAACACATCTTTTCTTTCTCTGTGCACAACGTACAAATCAGTCTACATTGTGTCGTCTCTCTCAAAATTTCGTCTACATCACATGCAATGTCCTAGTCCAAGGCACCGGGGAAAATATATTGTGGAATGCCGTATCCAGGCCTGACATGACAATATCCCCACACGTAGACTGATTTTTTGCCTGTAAAAGGGCCATTTCTTTCTCTTCTTACCCTTCCTATTCCCCCTCCTCGTCCACCTCTTGCTCCTCCTTCACCTCCGTGTCCTTGTCATTCTCTCTCTCTCACTTCTTCACCTCTGCACCCTCTTCCTCCTCTTCTTCCTCCTACTTCTTCACCTCCACGTCCTATTCTTCGGCCTCCTCTAATTCTTACTCTTCTCACTCTTCCTGCTCCCTCCATTGTACCCATTGTACATTACCTGTGGCTTATTTATAGTGCTTAGGCTGATTGCAAAGTGAACTAATTATCTAAAACAGTTTTCACATGAGAAAGTGTGCCAGAGAGTTGGCAAAATAGTGAAAATAATAGCCATTATAGATTTAGATTTGCTAGGAGTGTGTAGATCATTTGGAAATTGAGTGTAAAGCATGAGTTGTGTTTAAATTTTTTCTCAGTCGCTTTGGTGCTTTTCTCAGATCAGAATGAAAATTCTCATAACTATTAGTTCAACCACCACAACATTGAGTCATTTGTGCACATCATAGTAGCAATTTCTCCTTCCTCTGAACAATTTGCAAATGCTTTTGGACATGTATCAGTTGATTTCATACAATTCTCTGCTGTTTTATAACATTATTGTTTGCTTCTGTCATGTCAGTCAAAATGAACTATACTTAGGATGATGAATAGTCATTCATAGGATCAGGCACAGGTGAGGCTAGCGCTTCAGGGTAGTGTGAGTTTGATGAGATTAGTGTGTGTGTGTGTGTGTGTGTGTGTGTGTGTGTGTATTTGTTTGTGTCTGTGAGTGTGCATGTGTGTTTGAGTGATCTCCATTGTATAACTCATCTGTGTGTTATACAATGCATGTGATTTCATACAATTCTCTGCTGTTTTATAACATTATTGTTTGCTTATGTCATGTCAGTCAAAATGAACTATACTTATGGATACTGAATAGTCGTTCCCAATAAAACTAATAGTCTTCATTTAATTGCTTGAGTCATTACATACAAAATTGGTGAACTAGTTATCAAATTATGTCACGATGCTGTAGAATTACAAAGAGCATACAGTAAAAATGTACGTATTCAGTGTCTTGTACTCACTTACTCCCCTAACTACAACAATGTGTAACTTTACTGTAGTTTTCAAATGGCTGTACAAGTACTGTATAGTGCTGTCTTGAGCATGTTCAGGTAGTGTCACCGAGTTCTGACCTTTTTTTTGCATTGGAAAATACTGAGAGAACTGTCATAATGAAAACATGACAAAGCCATTTGACTATCTTGTTCATAAACGATGGTGTCAAGACTTCTCATTTTGATGACACTGACAGTTTCATTGACATGAATACCTGCTTTTGAGGAATGGACTATCCATTTTGAGCAAGTGATGTGCTTTTGCAGGTCATCCACTAGGTTTTGCAGTTTGCACTAATTGTTTTGAGAAATGCACTAACTGCTGTGCAAATGTTAATAGTGACGTGAGAATAGCACCAAAGCGACTGAGAAAAACTGTAAGCATTCAGAAAAAACTGTAATCTGCGTTCCTCTCCCGCCTCTTGATAGGCTGCGGCTGGTGAGATGTAGAATTGATTACCATTCGACCCCCTGGGGGTCTCTTGATCCAGAATACCACATTAAGAGTGCAGAGAGCTGCTAAGGCCTGAATATAAAACACTTAAGCGGCGCTAAAAATCAATATTAATAGCCATCGCTGGCCCAAGCAAAACACTTCGACCACTGAAGCGTTGTCTCATTTAGGTATTGTGTGTTGAATGCCATTACTGTCCTGGATGCGTGATGCACATCTTTTACTTGTGAGGAGAAGGCTTAATAAAAATAGCTCCTCGGGATTAAAATGAACAGAGAACTACTAACATCAATTAGAGAGACGCTTGATATGATACACATGACTGGTTATTGTACATACATAAAGGGAGAAAGCGAGAGAGAGAGAGAGAGAGAGAGAGAGAGAGAGATAAAGAGAGAAAGACTCATGGTCAGCGACAAGAAGATAGATAGATAGATAGATAGATAGATAGATAGATAGATAGATAGTTATAGATAGATAGATAGATAGATAGATATATAGTTAGATAGATAGATAGATAGATAGATAGATAGATAGATAGATAGATAGATTATGAGAGAGAAAAATGTCATAGCATAAGAATAGTACAAAAAGATATCTAAGATTTGATCGATAGGGCAATAAGGACAACCTGTTTTGTTGGTTGGATGGAACAGAGAGAGAGAGAGAGAGAGAGAGAGAGAGAGAGAGAGAGAATCCTCTCACCCCAAGGAATAGGGTCATCTGTTCCAAAATCTGGCTGGTGGTGTTGAAGGCGTTGCGCCAGTCATAGTCTGGCATCCCCGCGGGTCGATCCTCCGGGGGTCCGTTATACAGGAAGTTGGTGATGATTGCAGCAGTTAGTCCAGTCCCGTTAAGACGCTGGTCTATGATTGCTGCAAAGATGGGGTCCTTCAGCAAATCCTGAAAAAGAGAGAGAGAGAGCAGTTTTAATAGAAATTATAATAAAAACATATAATATCACATTTCATATTACGTCCTAGTGATGGCAAATGATGATATTAGAGTAGTATATTAGAGATGTATTTTTGCTAAAAGAGTATGGGGTGATTTTTACATTCCGGTGAAAATATGTTTGCATCATCCTCAATGTGTTTTTCTTTTTTTACCTCCCGCTGTCACAACACACAGAGTACAGCAGAGCTTCCTCTTAATTAGTGAAATGAGTGTTCACAGTTCATCATCTGTGCTGTCTTATCTCAGCCCTCTGAAACCTCTGCCTCCACAACTCATCTTCCCTCTCATCCCCGTTACTTGGATTTGTACCTCTTCTCTCCTCAAATGACCTCCCCTTTCTCCTCTTCTCTCCTCAAATGACCTCCCCTTTCTTCTCTTCTCTCCTCAAATGACCTCCCTTTTATCCTCTTCTCTCCTCAAATGACCTCCTCTACTGGAATTATAACTCAAGGACAAACAAGAGCATTATTGCAAAACACAATGTGCAGCAAAATAATTTTCAACTGAATCAAAACAATATATTTTTCGATTATGTGTTTTCATAATCACTGGAAGACATAATTGACAATTATGGATTCATTTGATTACTGGCACAGACCTACATGCATGTTAACCATTCTCCTCATGCCAATGACAATGCAGACCAGAAATGTAGATTACTTTTCCTAAAACCCTTCACCTCCACGTCCACCTACGTCCTCCCTTCTAAACCTTTTTTGATAGTCTGATGGTGGACAGTCCAAGTAAAGTGTGACTTGGTCGGACGAGAGAGGAGAGAAGAGAGGAGGGGGACATGAGATAAGAGAAGAGGGAGTGGAAGATGAGAGGAGAAGAGAGGAGAGAAGAAAAAAGCAGAGGCGAGAAGAGGGGTAGAATTTAGAAAAGAAGAGTGAGGGGTGAAAGGGATTATGGGAAAGAAACATTTCTTCTTTTCTAAATTCTACCCCCTTCCTCGCCTCTACTCTTTTATTCTCTCCTCTCTTCTCCTCTCTTCTTCCACTCCTGCTTCTCTCACCCCTCCTCACCTCTGCATCCTCCCTTCCTTTCCTCCACCTCTCCTCCTCTCTTCCCCTCTCCTCTCTATCACCCCTCCTCTCTTCTTTCTCTCCTCCCCTCCTCTCCTCTGCATCCTCCCTTCTTTTCCTCCACCTCTCCTCCTCCTTCTCCTCCTCCTCTTCACTCTTTCCCTCTCCTCTCTCTCACACCTCCTCCTCCTCCTCCTCCTTCACCTCGTCTGTCTCTCCCGCTCGTCTCCTCTTCTCTCCTTGTGTTTTGCTGGTAATGTGTCTGTGTCTGGGCTTTGCCATGCACAATCAATTAGAGGCATTAAGCTAGATGGCACTGTTGTTCTTCAGCCTTGTAGGGTGGCTGCACCCCACAGCTACAGACAAGCACATATGCACAGGAGACCGACAGGAGTGTGAGCTGCGTGCGCCCACACGCACGCCCGTGCACAAACACACACACACACACACACGCATATGCACACAGAGGCGCACACACACACACACACACACACACACACATACACATTACACACACACACATAATTCATTTATTTGGAATAACCAATACTGACTACAACAACACAGCATTCCAAATATTAATAAAGAGCCCATTTATGTCTCAAACAGC
>NW_027468640.1:13020639-13023139 GCF_046254945.1 Alosa pseudoharengus
CCTGTTTGTCATTGTGCACGAAACTTCACACCAAGAAATTATCAGAAATATTGCTGGCTTGTGCGTCTTCAAGCGCCCCCTTTACGTTCGTCCTGATGCCTGTTAGTTGTTCGTGGATTGGCCTATATTTGGCGTTGAAAATTGAAACGTCTTTAGACATGAAAAATCGATTTTACAATCGATTCAATGAACAATTATGTCTCAAGAATCGAACAGGATTTTTTCACAAAAGTGACAGCCCTAATACTGTATATATATGATGTGAGAGATAGAGATAGCCTAAAGGCACACACAATGAGAGGGAGATGGGGAGAGAGAGGAGAGAGATAGAGAGAATGAGAGAGTGAGAGAAAAAAATGTGTGTGTGTGTGTGTGTGTGAGAGAGAAAGAGAGAGAGAGAGAGAGAGAAATGTGTGTGTTTGTGTGTGTGTGTGAGAGAGAGAGAGAGAGAGAGAGAGAAGAGAGGGAGATAGAAAATGAAGACAAAAGAAAATTGCTCTGCACATTTGTGTAAAGGTTAGGGCCGGGTAATGAATATTGGGCCTATGCAGAGCTCTCACATCCTCTCCTGTCTGACCATAAGCTCATTAGATGTGACACCAGAGTAATGGCACTGAGGGAGAGGAGAGAGGGAGAGAGGGAGAGAAGGAGGGAGAGGGGCAATACTGCAGAGAGTGAGAGAGATGGAGAGAGAGAAGGAACAGCACTGAGGATGTGGAGAGAAATGGATGAAGAGAGAGAGAGAGAGAGAGAGAGATGGAGAGAGAAAGGGGGGAAACACACCATTGAGAGGAGGGTGAATGAGAGAGAGAGAAAGAGCAGAGAGAAAGAAAACAAAGAGATAGAGAGGAATGGAAGAACAGAGATGGAGAGAGGGAACGGGAACATCACATAGACAGAGAGAGAGATGGAGAGGTTGAGGAGGAGTGAAACAAAGGGAGAGAGGAAGTTAAAGTCAGAGAGAGGGAAAGGAAGGGGAAAAGAGGAGGATACTGAGTGATGAAAGAAAGAAGAAACAGCACTGCGAGTTGGAGAGAACACTGTGAATGAGGGGGGGGGGGGTATGGGGAAGGTAGAAGAAGGTGATACGTGAGAGAGAGAGAGGCAGGGAATGAAGGAGGGAGAGAGAGAGGATGAGAGAGGAGAGACAGAGGAAGAAAGAGAGGAAAAGAGAGAAGAAAGGTGAGGGGTATAGGCAGATATAGAGAAAGGTGATGCGTGGGAGAGAGAGAAGAAAGGGGGAGAGGGAGAGGGAGAGAGAGAGGGAGAGGGAGAGGGAGAGGGAGAGGGAGGTGGAGAGAGAGAGGGAGAGGGAGAGGGAGAGGGAGAGGGAGAGGGAGGTAGGGGCAATATAGGAGGCGGATGGGGAAAGTAACATGCAGGAGAAATAAATGTTCATTTCATTCTAGGCTAATCCTCCACCCGCTAGCCAGGGTGACAATGATCACGTATTCACAAATGCAGGGGTGCCACTTGAGAACTGACGTCTTCTCTCAGGTGTGTGTGTGAGAGAGAGAGAGGGGGAGAGAGAGAGGCAGAGACTGAAGCTCATAAGCATCCGTCTGCGAGAACAATAGCAGGGCAGGTGGATGATCCAGTCGATATGATTGTCCTTGACTGCCGAGTGTGATTGAATTTGAGGTATGAAATCGCATAATAAGCATACAAGACTTCTAATCTGCCCATGATATGTGTAACTGCGGTTATCATTACTGTTACAGCTGACATTGTTTGTAATTAAGATAAATAAACTAGGGCTCTTTAGTTAATTCATTTCTGAAATGAATCTTGCTTAAGGTGATTTATCAATCATATAATCATCATCATCATCATCATCATCATCATCATCAACAACAACAACAACAACAGCAACAACAGCAACCACCATCAACAAAAAAACACAACAATTGTAATGATCATAGAACTACCACTAACACTACCAATTATTGCCAACACCATATACAACTACCACTACCGAATCACTGTCACCGACTTACCCTTAATCTATTGATTTGACTGCCATTTTGAAAGAAGTCCCAGATTCTTGGCTCATTTTCCGCCCAGGCCTCTCCCAGTGCCTTCAGCCTGGCCAGGGCATCGAACGTGCCATTTGCCTGTCGAAGCGCAGCCTGGGAGAGGCTGGGCAGAGAACAATGAGCCAAGTTCTAATACTTGAGGACCCTTCTTCTTCACATCAATGGCAATTGCAAGAAACACATCAAAGCAAAAACATATTGAAGGTTAGGTCAGACAGATGTCTGTATTGCCCATCTAAAGGAGCCTTTCAACATATAGGCTTCAAAATAACAGCTTCAAAAAACAGATTTGACCCCCAAATACCTATGAACCCCAATTGGCTTTCTGACTTCGAAAATTGTGTTAAAAAATTGTATTACTAGAACACTCTACTTCAATAATGAACTAAGACAAATGTTGTTGGCCCCAGCTGTGGCGCAACTGGCTGGGGCACCTGCACTGTACGCCAGTGACCCGGGTTCGA
>NW_027468640.1:13033139-13053139 GCF_046254945.1 Alosa pseudoharengus
CAAAATGACCATTACGAAAACAGAGGCTCCAGAAGCTGTCTACATATTTAATGGCTTGATTCGAGTCCACTCCAGTCGAATGATTTCCCAGGGGCAGTGGCTACATCCGCGCTCCACACACACAAAAAACACGCTGCACCGCGATTTCCCATTTCCCACAACAATGGCTCTGTGATCGCGACAACCGCCCACGATCATGATTCCTTACATATCTGTGGGGCTTTTGTTAATGGAGGGAGGAGTGGTTATGTGATGAATGTGACTGATGCAGGAGACAGGGCCTTGTGTCGATTAATTTCTGATTGTCTTGTGCAATTCGGTTAAGTTTGGGGATGTCTGGGCGTAGGGTAGGTCTGAGACCTGTCAGATCCAATGCTTTTATCTTGTCAGGATTAAAACGCTGACCTGAATCAAAGATTTATCGCAGTGTTAAAGTGACATAGACAGCCACAGGCCAAAAGTATCTGATAGAGAGGCCCAACGGGTATTGGCTTGGACAAATACGTCAGAAAAAATAACCAAGTCAAATCAATACAGCTTATCGCTATCATTTAATACATATCAATCTGTAACCCTTCTTATTACATTGCATTGCCCTTGCTACATTGTAACTATAATTGAACATAGTGTGACACATTGTGTCAATGTGTGGAAAACAGTGTCTATGAATAATATGATACTTACACAATTCCACATTAACTTAAATCCCAGTTTCAATGTTTATGTAGCATACACATAATACAGCTACCCTGGCTCTGAACCATATCCTTGGTATGGATATAAAGTTTAACCATTTACATTGGCAGACGCTTCTATCTAAAGCAACTTACAGTAGTCATATCACAAGGGCCATCGTTCATCGCCTTGCTCAGAGGCACAATGGTGGAAGCCGGGAATTGAACCCACAACTTTACAGGCTACTACATGCTAGCCCAGCTCCTTAACCACTACGCTACTATTTTCCCCATGACATCCGTGTGCACTTTTCTGAACTTAGACTTACTAGCATTTCTCTGAGTTGGCTGCTGGCTACTGCTGTCCTTCCGCTCATTCATCGGCCATGAACTGGACCTGGCTTGAGTGGACTTGGTGGAGTTGGAGTCAGGGCTTGGCCCACACAGCAGTGCAGTTAGGTCGCTGAAGGTGTTATTTCTAAAGTCTACACCATCAGTCACACTTAGCAGAGTCCTCTGAGTCCTCAGCATCTGTTGGATTACATTGCATTGCATTGCATTTGGCTGACATTTTATTTACTTACAACATAGTAAACAGTTTAAAGCTTTTTAAAACAATTCTCCCAACAATTCTAGAGCAATTTAAAACAATTTAAAAGGTAGAGTACAATAAGAAAAGTGCATCAGTGAGTGCTGTTTTTATACAGTTAAGTGCCAGTTGGTCAGATGATAAGTGCTAGAATTAAAAGGCTAGTTGTACGTAGTGCTACGAGAGGAGATATTCTCTGAAAAGCAGGGTTTTTTGAAGATGGAGAGGGGGTAACACTTCATTTTAATGTGTCGCTGTTACAGTGTACTTACCTAATTAGGTACAGTGGTACAACCTGTGTAACAACATGTACTATCAGGTACTTGCATTATGTATTTGTGGGTACCTACATATAGTTATTACATTGTAATACTGAGTGCTTTTACAAAACTTAGCCAATTTGCCTAAATTTCCATCAGAGGCAAAGAGCTGACCTGAGACCTGCTGGATGGGGTAAATCGGGTCATGATAGATTTGATATACAAAGCATGCTTAGCTCCAGTCAAGGCCTCATTATCTTCAGTGTACATGTAACAGCTGTGCTGCTACAACCTTGTTACTCTTTGATACAGTGGAATAAACTGGAACAGGCCTTGTCTTGGAACAGGTCTACTAATTCACATGTACTGTGTGGTGTAACAGCAGACACGTTTCAACACATCAATTACAGGATGCATAACATCATTGACAGGATGGATATATGTAGATGTACAGTAAGTACTTAACTGGTACACACAACATACATGTAATATGTAATTGTAAGTACTTAACTGGTACACTTCATTTTAATGGGTTTATGCCACTGTATCAAAGAGCAATAAGTGTGTACCAACACAGTTGATATATGTACTATGTAGTGAATTAGTAGACCTGTTCCAAGACATCGAAGACATAACATACATGCCACATGTACATGTAAGTAATTAACTGGTACACTTAATAGGTTTATTCCACTGTATCAAAGAGTAACAAGGTTGTAGCAGCACAGCTGTTACATGTACACTGAAGACAATGAGGCCTTGACTGGAGCTAAGAATGCTTTGTATATCAAATCTATCATGACCAGATTTACCCCATCCAGCAGGTCAGCTCTTTGCCTCTGATGAAAATTTAGGCAAATTGGCAAAGTTTTGTAAAAGCACTCAGTATTACAATGTAACAACTATATGTAGGTACCCACAAATACATAATGCAAGTACAATGATAGTACCTGATAGTATATGTTGTTACACAGGTTGTACCACTGTACCTAATAAGGTAGGTACACTGTAAAAGCGACACATTAAAATAAAGTGTTACCACAACATGAACAACAACATAATACCACCACATAATCTCTTCTCTGAGACAATAACAACACCATGGCAGCAACTATATTGTATACATCAAAACACCGGCGCTTCATATTGGGGCTCATTTGATCTAATTCCAGCCTCATTTTCATACAGCCTCGGCGGAGACTGGGAAATGGCCTGTAATTGGGAGCAGGTGTCTCGCCTCTGAAATGTGATATCTCGCCTTTATTGGGCCGACATTCAAATTCAAACACACTCCACCACACGAGTGAGAGAGCGAGTGGGAGGGAGGGAGGGATGGAGGGAGGGAGGGAGGGACTGATGGAGGGTGAGACAAACCTGGTCTACCAGAGGAGCCACGTCTGTCACCATTTGGCTGTAGAGCTCGACACTCTCTGCAGGGTTCAGGCCCAGCGCTGTGGGAAGCTGTAAGGGAAGAAGAGGAAGTAGAAGAGAAAGTGGCAAGTCAAATTTAGGGTTTACATTTGCGCTGCAAAGATTTGAAGTTCAAGCATTAACATTAAATGGCTCGCCATGGAGGTCTTTCAAAGTTAGAGCACCAACATATGTTTAGCCAGATGTTTGATAAATCAACTTGATGTTTGCCAGTCTATTGAAACGCACTGCCTACGAGTCTAGTGCTAAACATGATCATGAAAGACCCCTCAGTGTAAGTAGTGTCTAGATAAACTGGAGGAGTAGCATAAGCAAACACATTTTCTATGAACATTTTTGTGGACAATCCAAACTGTAACACAACTCTAAACACAACCATTGATGAAAAGCTGTTTGAGAGCATTCACCAACATTTGTTTACAGTTGTTTGGACTCAGAAAATAAAATATGAGTGTGTGAATGTGTGCTAAATGACTACATTCATTGTAAATAATTATATGAAAGTGCACCATACAACTGTTTCTAACTGGACAGGGTCCTTTTTAGGAATGGTAAGTTTATCTGTATGCAAGATAACAAATTCACACAGGCCTTCAGCTACATTTGCATTGTAAAGACAATTTGAAGTATTTACTTCCAAGGTCATTACTCGTACTGAAACACATTGGGCTGAACAAGGACCCGAGGTGGGTGAAATAACACATTTTGAAGCCACCAGTGCCTTTGTGTCAAGCTTAAAGAGACGTATATGGCAAAGAAATGAACTTACTCTAACCTTGAGAAAACTAAAATACTTCATAACATTTCCTGAATAGAGGGGGTGGGGTGGGTTGGGGGGTAGTGGGGTGTGTTCGGGGGAGAAAAAAAGGACCAAGAAGAGTTTGTGAAGGAAGGAGAACTCCCGAGTCGCTGATGAGGAGAGAAAAAAAAACCTGAAGAGAAGAGTCTTTTCTACAAACTCAAGGAGATGTCATTTGCAGAAAAAAATGTAGCCCAGCAATTTCTCCTCCGAAACCACCCACCCACCCTCGTCCCTCTCCCTCTGCCTCTCTCCACTCTCACTGCATCCTGAGTGCATTCATTTGGGCCCAATTTTGCCCTTGGCATCAAGGCACAAGGAGGCGAAAGTGGACCCAATAGACACCATGGACCCCCCCTCTCCCCTTACCAATTCACCACCAGTGGAGGTGGAGGGGCAGGCTTTAAGTGCTAATACACTGAAAAGGACGACGCTGTTAGGTGGTGTGTGTAGGTGTGGTGATGGTGTGAGTGTGTGTGTGTGTGTGTGTGTGTGTGTGTGTGTGTGTGTGTGTGTGTGTGTGTGTGTGTGTGGTATGATTTGCATTAAGAGGTGATACTAGACCCCGGGTACTTCACACGCTCACTGAGCTAAAGTGCTTTAGAGGAGACGTAAGTGAGATGCTTACACTCTCCATACACACACACACACGCACGCACACACACACACACACACACACACACACACACACACACACACACACACACACACACACATACACACACACAATGGTCGCCGCCGTCCCCCTCAATCCTTCAGCACCTGCTCGTCTCAATGACAGCCTAGTGCCCTAATGGCGATATAAAGAGAAGCTCTAATTGAAACCAGGGGTCCTACAACATTGGGCTTAAGTGTGTCATTGACGTGTGGGCACCGCCATATTTTATTATTAGCATGACAAGTCATTGTCAGTCTGCGGAATACAGAGGGTAAATCACTTACTAAGCGGCGAGGAGTGGAAGATGGCCTGTTTCATCATCGCCAAGCCAAGGAGAGTGTCTGGAAATGTTAAGACGGGCTGGAGGCAGCAGACAGTGTTCCAGTTTTTTGGAAGTATTGTGTACATAATAGTTATTTGTAAGTATTGTGTTTACTTACCCTGCTGCCAGTTAAAATAAACCAGCGAGATAAGAAGAATTTCTTGGAGTGCGACCAATCTTTGATTTTCTGTAAATTTCCTGGATCACGCACCCACAGAAAACGGGAGAGCGTGGTGTTTGCAAAAAAAGTATTTTGTTTAAAATATATTTTGGGGCTTGTCTATTAGACAGGACGACAAAGAGAGTGACAGGAAGCGAGTGGGACCCGAGTCCCAAGACCAAAGACTGACTTGAACCCGGGTTGCCCTGTGCACTTGGACCCGTGCGGTATGAACCTGGGTTCCCATGGGCACTTGGACCCTAAAGGGCCAATCACACCAAGAATGATAACGATAACTATAACCATAACCATAACGATAAAAGCGTCCACACTGAACAACAATAAACATAGTCTCTCCTTGTGGTAATGAATGTGACGGCTAACATTTAATGGGTTGGCTATTAGCTTTTTATCATTCTCAAAATCACTCTGAAAGTGATCCCCAACGATATCGTTCTTCATGTCGTTGGCGTCATTCATATTAACAAGAACGATATTTGTTTATAGTTACCGTTATTGTTATCGTTCTTGGTGTGAATGACCCTTAAGTGCGGTATGAACCCGGCTTTCCAGGGGCACTTGGACCCTAATGCGGTATGAACCTGGTATGAATAGCCAAGGATAGACATTAACATTTGGGGTTGATCACAGTATACCCACTACAGCTAACTACTACATCACTCCACTACAGCTAACTAGACTACACCACTCATTTCTAACACTTGCTATTCAAGAGACATTTTAGTACTGAGAAAACATCTGATGAGTGTTATTGCACAGTAATAGATACAGATAAAATTGTGGCTTCAATTGTGTCACTGTGACAGAGAAATAACAATGTACATATTGTAAACCAATGTCATACCCAGTATACAGCCATTTGGGTGAACTGGGCAAGGCCATAATCATACTGTAGTTCAATGGAGACATGTCCACCCCAATATTCAAGTATGCTCTTAGTGATAACATATGCATTTCATTCCTCCAAAGGACACGTTCAAACTAGGCATATTTTTCTCAGCTGTTTTTTGACAGTTGACCAATCACAAGCGGATAACCGAGACCTGTCGTTTAAGACGATTCCAGCTTGTTTTTTGGAACAAATACGATGGCAGATTTTTTTAAAACTTAAAAAAAGCGGTCTGAACAACTTATCTTGTCAGAAAAAGAAACCATGTCTGAATGTAGTCTAAGAACAATGATGTTCCATTGCCATTCCCCGCAGCTTTAGGCTGTATTGCAGTAGGTGCAGCTAGTCTAGATTTTAAAACCAAACAAGCACAGCCACTCTCTGACTGACTTTGACCGGACCTGACCCAGCTTTTGCACTCCAAATGCACTCCATCTCAACGTCGGTCCACCACTCCAGAACCAACCACAGCTGCTAAATGCTGTGGTAAGCCCTACTTTGAGCCTGTTTTACTGTGTCTCTCTCTCTCTATCTTTCTTTTTACCCCATTTCTCAGTTTGCTTCTGGCCTTATCACTTTATCCTCATTCCCCCAACCCCCCCAGTTCTTCATCGTCCTGTCTCGTCCACTTCTTCTTCCTACACACACACAGGACTCTATAGTGGCAAACCCTCTGGGCTTTGGGGGTTTAATGCTGTTTTCATCCCTCTCTCTGTCGTCTTCAACTCTCTCTCCACCCCTCTTTCTCTATACTTCTCTCTCCCCCCAATCTTCCTTTCTCTCTCTGAACTTGCACTGCCTTCATTATCTATTTATGACACTGGTTGTCTTGTGTACTATCTCTCAAAGTAAAAACACAGAAATCCATTGCTCTTACACACACACACACACACACACACACACACACACACACACACACACACACACACACACACACACACGCACACACACACACACACACACACACACACACACCATCCTCACAAGTCACCAGAGTACACACGAGAGGCATGGAGATGAAAGTTTCGGATTAACAAACTTAGCTTTGCCCCGGTCACTCTTCCCCGTGTCCCAGAAGACCCACAGATGCAAATAGCACTCCGAGGGCGCTTCCACAACAGCCCACAAAGGGAAAAAATCCTCTTCCAACCATAGCATTCGTCATACTACACATACTGAAGTGCAGTGTAGACTCATGGCGCTACAGTAAATGGACGGCATGTACTCTATTCAATTTCTCCGAGCGCATGGAGCACTTTAATATGGCGAATAGCCTTGCCAAAGAACACATGGGCAGGGTCAAGAGGAGCCAGGCTCCAACCAACAACAAAGACTCCTCTGATGAGTCACTGCCACTCCTCTCTGGCCAGTAAGAGCGCATTCAGTGCAGGTACAGACCTACCGTAATTTCCCAACTATTGGCCGAGGTTTATACATTGATTTTGCTAAATTTCTAAAGCTATGATTCCTATTAGGGTTAATACATGGGGGGCAGTTAATATGGTATTAATATGGTTTTGTTTTCTTAACTTGCATAAAACACTGTCCTGCGGTTTATACACAATGCGGGTAATATACAGGAAATTACTGTAATACCCGAGGGTCTGATGTGTTTTCATAATTTTCACAATCTAAATGTTTGCCATAGAGAGAGAGATGTGGAGGAGAATGACAAATACGTAACGGCACAAACAGCTGAGGACTCATACAACTCCCCTGTAATACTGTCAAGAAAAATGGTGGCTATTGCCTTGTCATTTCATACAGTAACATAAATTATGAATGTGAGTATCCAGGATGCAAATGACAACAGTGAGTAAATCAACTGCTTATGGTTAGCTGTTAGAGATTTGGTAACAAGAAACATTCGTAACTGACTTTCAACATGTTCTTAGACACCCCTTTAGGGTCAAAGCAAGATGTTTGGATGTCTGACAAATGCAGAGATCATAGTGTCTGAGATGGGGCCTGTCATAGAATGTTTGATATTAAGATGGCCTGTAAATATAGCTATGCATGTATACACACACTCACCCACCCACACACACACACACACACACACACACACACACACACTCACACAGAGAGGCAGCAGGCATGCACACACACTATCTCTCTCTCTCTCTCTCTCTCTCTCTCTCTCTCTCTCTTACACACACACACACACACACACACACACACACACATACACACCAGATACAAACTCACTGAGGTAATGTCGGAGACATGACCCATTATTGTTTCCCATCTCCTCTCGGAACACGCTGATGTCCTCCACTTTGTTCCAAGTTCTTATCTGATATGTAAATGCCCCTGCTTTACATGTCACAAGATCTTTCTAATTAAGACACAATGACAGGCTCATTATTCAAATGATTTCATATTAGATCAAGGGGGCAGACATATCACTTCAGGCCAGGGCACTCTAGTCAGGGCTGTCTGTCTTAACAGCAGCATCTGCTGAGTTTAGCATTACACATCCTTTACCTGAGGGAGATGCATCTTGGGTATTCCCACAGGGAACCTGTTCACTGTGTTCTAATTCCAAAATAACCCGCTATTGTATTCAAATATAGAGTGCCTGAGATTATACGTTTTAGCGCAGTGTTTTTCATGGTTCCTTATTTGCCTGTGTGTGAGAGAGAGAGAACCTGTCCGGAATACAATTGTTTGTGATTTAAGAAGTGTAGTTTGTAGTATCCATTGTCTTGCTGACTGATGTCTTTTTGTATTAATCTGAATGTAAATGTCATTGAGCATGAATTCAAAGCAGTTAGCCCCAGGGAGAACAAACAACAAACAACATCAGAAGGGGAACCAATCACAATGGGAGAGCAAATCTGCTGAGCCGGAAATCCAGGGTGAGGAGATATCAGCAGATTGGGAGCAGGATTTTTGTTATTTTTTATTTGGCTGACGCTTTTATACAAAGCGACTTACACAAGTCTGTTATTACAATGGCCAGTCTCCGCTGGAGCAACAGGTAAAGTGCCTTTACTTAAGGGCACTAAGGTGGCAGCCAGGAATTGAACCCACAACTTTACTGGCTACTGTATGCTAGCCCTACTCCTTAACCACTACACTACCAAGCACTTGTCCTGATCCAGACACTAATTTGACTCTGATCTGGCCCTGTTCTACCTCTGATCTGGCCCCAGTCTGTGCCTATAATCTTTGCCTAGTTCAAGCATAAGCATCATAAGCAAACGGTTGTGAACGTTTGCAAAGAGTTTCCTGTTTGCCTTGAGTTCTCAACAAACGTTTGTAAACACTTGCAAACTGTTTAAGGGGGTTGTTCTCCATGACCTACAGTGGAGCTAGACGAAGGGATATCTTTAAGATGGGATATACACAATCTTTCAAATTTAACTTTTCAGAGAAAACATATACACCATGTACGTTCGGAGCTGTTTGCCAAATTAGAACGCACCTCTGGTCTAATCAGCTATACTGTATGCTGTAGAAACCATTTCTACGTCAGAGATGATTTACTAGGAACCACATACTTACTAATTTATCAAATTTTAAAATGATAAATCTGTTCCCATATTTCATGATCTATATATTTTTTCTCTTTGGTGGCAAATCACCTTTGTATTTCATCTCCCTTTTAAATCCCTTTAACTTAAGACAAATTTCTTGGAACTGAAAACAAACCATTTGGATAGGTTTCTGATTCCAAGGCCCAGATATGGACAGGTAAAGCCAAATAGAATGTTTGCTCACCGGAGTAGCTTCCAAACTTTAATCAAAAAACAGCAATGTTTAGCCTGAAGAAGTCCCTGTCGGGTCGAAACGTCGCTGTTTTTTAATTAAAGTTTTGGGGGCTACTCCAGTGTGCGTACATTCTCTTTCTCTTCGCTTTACCTTGATGCACCTTCTCCTGCACCTGGCCTTGAAGGGATGTGCACGCAGCCACTCATGGACCATGGACACACGCAGCCTGATAACTCACATTGCGGAGCAGCTTCCTGGGGTCAAGGTTCCGCTGGAAAGCCTCCTGAGTCTGTCGCAGCTGGGCAGAGCTGAGGGAGCAGCTGACGTTCTGGAAGGCGTCCCGCTCGGCATCTGAGCCAAATTCAAGGTACCGCTCGAGCGTTCGGCCCTCACACAGCACTGACCTCAGGTCCTGCTCTGTCGAGAGTTGTGGGACCTGAAGAAGCAAACGAGAGAAGGGAGAGAGGGCTTCATATATGCAGCGTTACAGACAGCATGGACACAGAGTGTGTGTGTGTGTGTGTGTGTGTGTGTGTGTGTGTGTGTGTGTGTGTGTGTGTGTGTGTGGAGAGGGGGGAAGCATTTGAAGGAAGTGTCAGTCTTGTCTGTCACAGACCAAATAATTTTCTTTATTTGTCTAAAAAGCCTCTTCTCATCCAATTAATTCTCTCATACAGACATTGCCTGCTTGCTGTCAAAAATATATAAAAACTATAACAGTATTTTTTTTTCATTTTTCTCCTGGATACACATTTTCCAGCTGCCTACACTTCCTTCCTTATTTCTTCATTATTTAACTTTTATTAAGGACAAGGATTTAACTTTTTTATCAAATATATACAGTCTTCACCCTTCTGGCAAATTAAGGACTTAGTTTGAGGCTGTTTTTATCTGACAGTCTTGAATGTGACCACTTAGTGTTGATGGAAGGCCAACATAGTAGACAGTCATCAAAAGTTTGCAATGGGCGAGAGGGGCTATTGAGCAGGATCATGGAATTAAGATAGCAAGATGAAGATCCAGTCAGTGTCCAACAGGCCAGAGTGAGTATAATTCTGAGTTGAGTATAATTCTGGCTGCTACAGGAAGGCAATGAAGAGTAGCTAAGAGATGAGATGCATGTGTCTTCTTTGGTTGATTGAAGACCAGACGTGCAGCTGCATTTTGAATCATCAGTAATGCTGTCACTATAGAAACAGGTAGGTTAGCTAACCATGCATTGTAATAGTCCAGTTTGGAGAGAACCATGGCAACTGGCCAGCATAAGAAGTTGTGTGGCATATTGTGTTAGATAAAGTTTGATCTTCCCAATATTCTATAGGATAAACTGACATGACAATTCATCAGTTGTGACCCAAGTTACATGACATTTTCGCAAGGGTCATTGAAAAAGATCCAAGCTGTATTAGCTGGGAATACCAGAAGTTCAGTTTTGGAGAGACTGAGTTGAAGGTATTGATCTTCATCCAGATTGAAATGTCCCTTAAGCATGAAGAAATCCAAGCAGAAATAATAGTCATCAGGTGGGAAATACAGGTAAAGTTGAGTATCATCCAAATAACAGCAACAGGCAAGTCCATGGGAGCAAATAATCTCGCCTAGGGAAGTGGTATCAACGGAGAACTGGAAAATGATAATGGCACTGCCCACACACAATCCTCTATTGACATAAACATAATTTAATCTATTATCCGAGGTTTATACATTGATGTTGCACAATTTCTTCAGCTATGAGGTTAATACACAGGACAGTTAATATGGTATTAATATGGTTTTGCTTTTTTTTTTTTATTTGCATAAAACACTGTCCTGCGGTTTATACACAATGTGGCTAATACACAATCTATTTTTTATTTAAAGGAAAATTCCGGTTTTTAGCACTTTGAGTCCCTTTTCTGGTTTGTTTTGGATTAACTAGAGTGGTGGACACCGGAATTTTGATGATTGGTCCTGTCTCGACTTTTCTGACTCGTTTTGAATCGCCTTTGACTGCTCAGGGTGGCTGCCAACAGGCATACTGTAGGCTACTCAAACATGTCCTAAAACAACCCTTAACGTTCGTTTTCAAAACTGTGCAACTCACCGATGATGTTATTCTTGTCTCTGATTCCAGAACAAAGATGATATAAGCGTGTGACTCGATGACTCACCGTGTTGATGCGTACACCTGTCTTCATTAACCTCTGGGCTGCAGAAGCCGGAACGCCGAGCTCTTCTTGCAAAAACACAGTGAAACTTTCATCGTCTCGCAGAAGACTTCTCAGAGGAACCGGTTGACCTATCACATGATGGAGGGCAAACAAATTAGATCAAAAACAAGCTTTCACTTTACAAAGGCTAAATTCATTATCGACATTCTTTCTACTTTCCCTCATCTTTGCTTTCATATTTTGCAAGGGAACGACCTGGTCTCTGAAATGAATTTCAGGACGAGCATAAAGGGCTCAAATGAATACCCTGACTATTAATCCAATCTACTTAAACAAGACAACCCATTTCACATTATGTAAAAAGATTAAAGGAATAAATGTCTTATGTGGAGTTCTCTAGTTGAGAATAGCAAATAGCAAAAAAATGTGGAAAAAAAAAACATCCTTGTGAAGTAATGTTGAAAACGCATATGCTCTGTATTGTCCAGATAGATACACAAAAGTTAGCATGCAAACCAGCTAGTGCCTGACTGGCTCCCTTGTAATACCTCATGTGGACACTGTAGTACTGTACTTAAATACAGTGCAAGTGGTTGCATTTAAGGGCGTGCTCACACTGGGCAAGGTTCACTTGTACCGTGCTGGAGTGCGGTTCTCTTCCGTTCTTGGTCAGCACTCACACTACCCGGGCAGGGTTGAGCTGCTGTGCTCTAGAATCTTTGCATAGGGGCGATCATAATGCCCAACTGTACCGTGCCCGAGTCCACCTCCTCAAGCTGACCCGGGCATAGATCAGTGTACCGTGCCCGGGTACAGTTCGGAACGATCACTGGTCAAACGAAATGGCGTTTTACAAACGGAAGTTCGGGAGGAGCGTGACGGAATTTGCCACGCCTCCTTCTTCAATCAGTCAGGTTATTTATTTCGCAGTCTACCTGCCGAAGTTGCAGCATCGGTGTTACTCCGCTCGCAACCCACCACCTCCCCTTACGCCTCCCGTCTTCCATAGTTAAAGAATAAGGGGGTGTATGGCGGAATCCTGCCCGACTCCTGCCTGCGCAGTCGACTCCGGCACGATTCCGCGAAGCCCTTCAGGACCATGGCCAGAGACCTCGCCAAACATGCTTTCTATTATGCTTTTATGTATTATGCTTTTATGTCTTTATGCAAATTCAGGAATGTGAACTAGTGAACTGGACTTTGGGGGTCAAACGTATAAATGGAATAGTGTTACGCCCTAAGTCATCTCAAGTTGACTACATACTGTAGCTCCTTTAAACTGAGCATTTCTGGCTGACAGCCATACGGTTATGTAATTTGACAGTTTATGACCATATGGTAGGCTGAATACAACCAAAGACATCTTGCCAGAGTGATCACCAATGTGTGAGGGTTTGAGTGTGAAAGAGGGGATCTGGAGCTGTCTGTACTGTGGACATGTATTAGGCTACTAATGACCATTTATGCCTAATTAAATGCACATCATCTTTCCCTGGGAATGCTGTTATCTCATAGACAAGCATGAAAGCCAATTGAGTGTTGAGCAGTCTCTCTATGCCCCCGACCATACTTTCCGCTCTCTGCCAAATCCATGTTGATGTCATGGTCTTATTCTGATAGCACTGGAGGAGACAGAAGCTGGGGTTGTGAAGAGAGCAGACTCTCACTACGATACAGTTTCCCATTTTGACGTGAGACATTTGGGGCAGCCGTGGCCTACTGGTTATGGCTTCGGACTTGTAACCGGAGGGTTGTCGGTTTGAACCCCGACCAGTAGGAACGGCTGAAGTAGATAGATAGATAGATAGATAGATACTTTATTGATCCCCAAGGGGAAATTCAAGGACCCTTGAGCAAGGCACTGCTCCCCGAGCGCCGATGTAGCAGGCAGCTCACTGCATCGGGATTAGTGTGTGCTTCACCTCACTGTGTGCTGAGTGTCTTTCACTAATTCACCGATTGGGATGAATGCAGAGACCAAATTTCCCTCACAGGATCAAAAGAGTATATATACTTTTACTTATATACAGTACATTCCTATAAAGTTCTGGAATGCTTAGGAGTTTGTGTACTATGTGGAATTCTGGAGCAGTTTTTCCTCCATGGCACTCTTCCCATTGACTTGCACATTAATTAATAAAGTGTCATACATTATACAAAGTGGTATTGCAAGACAGCTGGTCCAGAACTAGCTTGTTTGCATGCTAACTCCAGTCGATATCAGGACCACAATTTATTTAGTAGGCCGATTTCAAAACCATCATTAAAGTGTTTCTATGAATCTGCAAATGGCATACTGGTCCTTGATGATGGCCACCATCTTATCAAACAGTCCTATAATGTATTTATTGATCTCCATTTTGACCACTCCAGTCACTACTTAGCTAGGGGGGCATTAGCATCTACTGTACCTGTGAGGCCCCCAATCAACGACAACAAAGAAGTCCTAGCAGGTGCCCACTGATAGTAAGTACCCACTGAGCCACATGTTAGGGTCAGGGCCTGAGAAAAATTGTCCCTCTGCTGAACTCTCCCATTTGTGGAGACGATTAAAGCGCCCACTTCTTATTCCTTTTAATTACTTGGAAAGACCATACCAGCAGGCTCACCTTTTGCGTTTCTGGGCTTTGATATCACCGCATCTCTGGTCTGGTTTGTCTAATGACCTTTCCCTCTCGCGCTGGCTCATTCAGTTTTGCGTTAATTACACAGGGCCTTAGATCTTTTGATGGATTTAATCTTGTATGTTAGCAGCGTGACCCTCAGATGCTCAGTTCGCTCTCTCCCCTCCCACTTGTCTTGTAATTGGCTTCGTTGATGGCCTCAATGGTGACAATGTTTAGGCTTTCTTGTGTGGCTATTTGCAAATGAGACTCTCTCTAAGATTAGACTGCCACACAGACACAAGTTGTAAAGATGAGAGGAAAATCATCCTCGGTCATGGGGCAGTTGTCTGGTAAATTACCATGAAGAATCTTTTTTTGTCAGCATATCCTAAAGAATATTGGGTCCCACCCAAATATGAAGATTAGGGGGTGTTTATATAATTTGTAAAATGACAAGTGATGAACTTGGCTGTCTGATCTGGATTGGGTGTGACATGGGTTGTGTTATTAACAATGAAGACCAGCATACTATGTAAAAAATGACTGAGGTTACAGAAACCATTCAATTTAATGGAAGATGCTGTTTTGTGTTCTCTTATATTAATCATATAATAATCTTAAATAAAAACTCAGCTTGTTTTTTTAGTATCCTAAGTAAACATCAACATCAAACATCAATGTCCTTGACTACATTTCAAGGAGACACTGTTGTGACAATTTCCTCTGACAGCAATGAGTAATATGAAATTATATGTCATTATGTTGTGCATCGTACCATTTTCAAGGTCAGCATTTTCAAGAATGGAAGACCACTGGCCAAGATCGTCCGATAGCTGTTTGACCTTCACTGGGGAGAGTCCGGCGGACAGTAGTGTCTGCAGTTCGATTAACATCCCCGCAATTCTGCAGCAGACATAAGACAGGATAAGTGAAGAAAACTAATACATGGACGTAACTGGGTGACCTTTCCAAACCTACCCAGCTTAAATCTTTAACAGCAAATGAGATCCATGAAGACAAGACAGAGTTTTAAGTCATGACAAATGAGAGGCTATGCACCGTGGATGAGGTTATTTAGTCACAGCTCCATGGGCAAAACGTGCAAGGTGAGAATAGATCATGACTGGGAAAGCACATACATGGAGGAGTTGAAATTGTTGACTTGTCCAGGGGTCTCTCCAGGTGTGGGGCTGTTAACACAGGGGTTGTCAAGGTTACACATGAGGCCTTGAAGCCATGGCAACACTCCGGCAGAAGGCATAGCTTTGTTGGGGTAATAACCTGAGGACGAAAAAAAAAAAAAAAAACAATTTACACATTGATTTATTTCAGGATTCCTGCACATTCAGCTATTAGAAGGCATCCTCCATGTCTCTGTGTCAGTGAGTGTGAATGACTCACTCCTCATATGCTGCAACTGAAATAATGTAGGCTACGTAAACTTGGGCTAATGGACGACGCAGCGTTTGATTCTTTGGTTTGGTTCCTTGGTTCTTTGGTTTATCTATCTATCTGGTTCACATAAATAAATGCACGTTCGAGGTGGTAATACGGCCCGACGCGCCAGTGGAGCTGTGAACCGAACCTTGTGGAGTCCATTATCCCGCTTATACCACTGTTGCCATTTGGGTTGTGTTCATTTGCTGTTATAATTTAAACGCTTTAATCACTAAAACTGTCTTGTTTGTAGAAATACTTCTTTCTGCCACATATCAACTCATTGCTCAACTTGCAGGACAAACTGACATTATTAGTTCTAAATGGATGGTCGTTAGTTCCATCCCTCGTTGTCTGATGACAATGGGAAATTCAACCAAGCAGTGGTATAAATATTTTTAATCCAAGACATAATGGCAAACATGCAGAGAGACCGATCAGCAGAAGAGAGAATAGGTGGCAGTGGAAAAATTGTCAGGGTCTAAATATGCTTCATTGTTTTTTAGAAATCCCTCTGATAAGCTACTCAGAGTGGACCTAAATCAATGAGAAAGTTCACCAAACACTATTAAAATGAGTTTGTGAAAAAAGAAATGTAATAGTATATAAAAGTATATAATATGTTATTGCAGTAGTAATGAGAACTGGTGGAAAACTGGCAGTCAACCTTCAGGGGAGGCATGCAAAAATGTGACCTACATAAACCCAAACACAGATAAAAGCCTTGCTCACATGCATGCTCGTTTAAATAGTGTTGCCCATGGCTAGTGATGGGGACAAGACCGCATATGCCGAGTCCGAGACAAGACCGAGTCTTTGAAGGGTCGAGACAGAGTCGAGACCGAGTCCGTTGGTTTTCAAATACAGTCGAGTCCGAGTCAAGACCGAGTCTTTGAGGAAGCAAGTCCGAGTCGAGACCGAGTCCTTTAGGAGTCGAGACCGAGTCGAGACCAAGACCATGAAAACATGTCAGTTTTCCTATTGATTTAATATCACCCCAATTAATAATCAACAGTTAGGCCCAGGCTTGGAATTTCACCAGTTTAGGGGCAAGGCCACTTGGCCTTCAGTTGGGCATATTTGGTGGGGGGCACAAAGGCCACATGTCAGGGCACAAGGCCAAAGTTAACTGTACAGTAGTAGGCTATAAAAATAATCAAAGTTGTATTTAGCCTATTCACAGCAGAAGACCTGCATCACTGTATGAAACATTACAAAAATATGAAACATGACATATTACATAGAACTGTAAATCATCTGATCATCTAATATTTAAATGTCTAGGCTATATTTAATATTTATATTTATTTTATATTTGGCCTGTTATGGAATCATGTATTGAACAATTTAAGCACAGCTCAGCTTTAAGAAACTCAAATAGCCTAGATGCATGCTTAGCATTTTTTGATCATTAAGACTCCTTTCACAAACTCTTACTCAGCTGTATATCCTCTGATTTTAATATTTACCTATATCTAGGCAATATTTGTAACATTTATTTTGCATTTGGCCTGTTATGAAATCATGAAGAACGATTTAAACACATTTTGCAACCTAAAGACCAAAGTTGGAGACATGAATGTAGACCTTGCTGCAGATTACATTTTTAATTTAACCGGAATACTCTGGAACGGCTTACTGTACAGGGGACTGCTTTATTTCTGGTAAGGTCTGCTGTTTATTCTGATATATGGTTTGTCATGTGTTGAACTAAGGGTTTGTGAAGTATTCCACCGAGATGAATGGGTAGGGGAGATGGGTATAGCACCTTATGTAGACGTTATGATTAAATTTAATTATATTATTTACTTTTCTCGCGAACCGTTCACCACAGCAATTAGCGGCTAACATCGTTTAAAAGCTGAGAAAAAGCTCTTTCATGTGATGTGATACATGTGTCTGTGTGATGAGTAGGCTTAACGATTGCGAGTATTTCAACTGAGAAGAATAGGTGAGTTTGGACGCACTTTCTGTCTTGCCATGCGCTGTCATTTTCTCCACTGTGTAAGACTGAATTAGTTTGCGCTGTGATGCTAAGATTATTTTGACAGGCTATAGGCTAAATAAAAATCGCTATTAAACGGACGCAAAGCAGAATATTGAAAGAAGGGGGCCAACGCAAGGCCAACGCAAGGGGCAAAGACGTGGCCGCCGTGAAATTTCATTTTCATTTTTTTTTATATGAACCTAAAAAAATGCGCTGGTCTCGAGGACTCGGTCTGAAATTACGAGTCCTTCTCCTCCCACTGTGGTCCGAGACCGAGTCAAGACCGAGTCTTTGAAGGAACAAGTCCGAGTCGAGTCCGAGAAAGCAGAAATCGGTCTCGAGACCGGTCTCTGCCCATGGCCTCATAAATTGACCACATTTCAACAAACTAAAACTTTCACCATGCTGTGAGAGCTTTTTTCCTGTGTATAGTCCTAAGTCTAGGTGGCTAGCAGAACGACAGGTGTGTTTATTTGTCCCTCAATTGAAGAATATACCAGATGCTACCAGTTTTTCCAGCCTATAAAACATGCTTCAAAAAGAGGACATTTTTGGTATTTTGGTATACTGTCTCTTTAACGTTATCATGAAAATGTTTGCTGGCTCTGAGAAAACAAACAAAAAAAAAAAACTTTATAACTGACATAGTATCAGAGCTTGAAAGACAGCAACAGCAAAATAACTAGGCAGATAGACAGGTGTTGATATGTAAACATAATTATGACATAATTTGATATGAATATGTGGTGGTGTGGTATGCCTTCAGAGAAATAACTCCAAGATCTGGTTTTATTTGAAATTCAGGATACATGTATAAATGTACTCATTCTTAATTCCATTTATTATTATTGTGGGAACATTTTTACCCTGAGTGAGTTGCACTATGAGTGAATCATAAACTGTATTCTACAAATATTTGGGAATGTGAGTGGAGTGTGTGCAATGTTATTGTGTCATTCCTGATATCCAGGTGATCTCATTTGGACAACAGAAACAAACCCAATGCTATTGGGGTCATTTAAAATGTCAATATGAAGCACTTACATTGGCCTTTGTAGATGGGCTGAGTGGTCGATCTGACCCAGACCAGGATGAAGAAGAGGAACAGGGGCCATATCACCTCCACAACCAGCCTCACCTGCACACAGACACACACACACACATACACACACACACACACACACACACACACACACACACACACACACACACACACACACACACACACACACACACACACACAATGGAGAGAAGAAAGAGTTAGAGCAGACACACCTGCAAGTAGGCAAAAAAGCTAACAACACATTAATATTTACAATAAAGTTACAGATCAAAAGCTAGCATTTAGAATCCAAAGCTATTTAATACACAGACATACTGTACTGTACGTTTGTATCAGACTGGGCCCTAGTAATCTACATGGATTTGAAGCATCAGATGAAGATGGGTTTAGGGTGTATCTGAATCCTCTTTTACTATTTTGACAGTGGGAGAAACGGTCTCCACACCAGACAGGCGCTTGGTTGAAAACTTTGTGAAATACATAGTGCATCTCATGGCCTCGTAAATTGGCCACATTTCAACAAACTAAAACTTTCACCATAGCTTGAATTTCACCCCAATTTATACCCTTAATATAATTCTTACAGTTAATCAAGGTTTATTTAGGCAGACCTTCACACAGGTCATACATTCACCTTCATGGTTATTTGTGTGGTAGAGACTCAAAAAAGCAGCATTGGGAACCCAGATGGGGTAAACAAGCTTCATTGTCCTTTTGGATGCAACTTCATTTATAGATAGTCAAATGAGTATTTATGTATAGACTATTCAAAAAGATATATGGTATTTTAGGCCCCCACTGTCGACTTCAAGGCAGCCCTGCCTGGAAGGAGCTGGTAGGGTTAGGCAAGGGTTAAGGTAAGAGTTAGGGGTAAGGTTTGGATTAGGTGCCTTGAAGTCGACAATGGCAGCACTGCCTTGAAGTTGATGGCGAGGCCCAAAAGACCATCAAGCATCCAAAAAAAAGATCCTAAAAGAACCCAGCAAAAAAACACAAGCTTCCTGAGCACAATACCGATTGATCTGCTGATAACGTCTGTGACCTTCCTCTAAAGGAATAAAAATCTTGTTTATTGCAGTCCCAATGTTCTATTTTTATCACTAATTCACCCAAAACCACCCACCCCTTTTTTGTGTTGATGTCCTTCTATGAATCTGTGTGTGTGTGTGTGTGTGTGTGTGTGTGTGTGTGTGTGTGTGTGTGTGTGTGTGTGTGTGTGTGTGTGTGTGCCGCTTCA
>NW_027468640.1:13055639-13060639 GCF_046254945.1 Alosa pseudoharengus
ATGAAGAGGAAAAAAATGAACTATAAGTTCCTATTTACAAATGTATTTAGCAAAATACAAGATCAAGAACAGACAGAGACTACTGTATGTAACTGGACACATAGAGGCCAAAAAGATTGAGAATTCTACTGGGAATGTTAACGAAGAGGAAGGAGTGGATGGCGGCGAAGCTGAGGCCAGCCGGTCGATAACGAAGGCAGCCAACAAGGAGGCCCGACGGTAATTGTAAAGCAATTTACAAAAGATTCACTGAACCCTGATGCTGCATGAAAATGTAGGTAAAAATGTGAAGAATGCAATGCAATCAAGCATTTTGGGCAATGTGGAGGCACAAGCCTAGCCTGACTCCGCCCTCCTACGTACTTCCGCTCAATTTTTATTTCCCTTCAGTACGTCGTCTGGGTCTGCGGTATATTCACAGGTTTTCTCCTGCAAAAATCTGCAGGTCCAATCAGCGAACAGAGGAAGTAGCTGAGAACGATGACGTTGAGGTCGTGCGCTAGCTTGAGCCAGAGATACGTCACGACCAACGTTAGCGATTGGTTATGGCAGATCCAGAGTGGCTCTGGGCAGATCCAATAGTTTTAAACTTCAACAGAGTACCCACCTTCAAGGAATTTAACGCTTGGCAATGGAAAGTGGCCAGACTCTCTGTACAAATGAAATGTACGTACGAGAGTCTGGATAATTCCAGGCTAACACAAGCCGGCAGCAGAGCAAATGTTCAGAAGACTACCTCCGAGAGCGAGAGAGAAAAAAAGATGCTATATCTTTATACAGTGGGCATCGCTTTCAAATGGCCACTTCAGTCGCCTTCAGTCCAGGCCACTTCAGTCGCGTGAAGCTGCGTGAAGCTTTAGTACCACTTTCAGCCACTGTGCGTCGCTCTGCCACTGTACATCGCTCTGCTCTGCCTGTATGGCTCTGCATTCCACAAGCCTAGAGCGCCCTCTCACAGCTGTGTCACAGTAATGTTTACTCCTTGCTTCATGTCAGTCTGAATTAACATTTCAAAACATGTTAAATAATATATATATTTTTTTTTTGACATATAAGTCACAGGACCAGCCAAACTAAAAAAAAGTGTGACTTATAGTCCGGATAATACGGTAGTTACTTAAAATAAAGGTTTTTACTTCTTCTCCTTGGGACAAGCACTTTAGAGTCTTGGAAAACACTTTTCCATTTACTATAGGATTTTGCATACATTCAGTGTCAGAATCAATAAAATGAATAGAGCCCTGCACGAGTAGCCTAGTCGAAATTGACAAGCAGCTGTAACTAAGCATGCTAAGCTCGATATCCAAACAATATTCTAACGTTAGCTTAGTGCTTGATGCTTGATGCTTATGCTTGATTGCATAACTTAATTTAGTTTAGTCTCCCCAATTTACTATATTGTGATAAGACCTTAGCAGAAGTAACTTGAATGCAGCAGTTTTGAACAAATTTGCGAAGCATGGTCACGATGCTAACGGATTTAGCAATTTAGCCCGTAGTCTTTTTATGCAATTTTTCTAGGTGCCAACCCTAGGTCAAAGGTCAATCTACTCCCTTATCATACCCTTTCATAATTCCCTAACGCTACCCCTAGTGGTGAAATGGAGGGGTGTAACAGTATTTTTTCAAAGATCTATCCACTCAAACCATAAAAAAAATGTATAGGAAAGAAAATCGGTCACTACAAAGTTATACCAATCGACTCAGAATCACCTAATATGCACTCATACATTTTTTTCAAAATCCACTTCGGACTTCGGGCAAATTCAGCTTTCTCCATTAATTTCAATGGGAAAATAGTTTTTCGCTTATAGCTTCCGAACGAAAGGTCATAGGTCAATTATTTTCTTTTAGACCTCCCCAAAACTAGCCACAAGGAAGAAGCCTGACTTGTCCCCATGTCTCTACGACCTTCCGTTCTCAAGATATAAGGATTTTACGGTTTATTTCCGGCTTTACACCAACTTCTGGTTATCAGAGGAAGTCGGGGGTTGGCTCCTTCGAAAGGGCTAGGCCCAAGGAATCCAAGGCACTTGGTCTGAAGTCTGTAAGACCTTCCTATCCTGAGATAATGGCAAAATCTAAACATCAGTGAATCTGTTTCTATGTACCAACAACAATCCTTCAACAATTGTTAATGTTTTGTTAAATGCAGGCAACATGCAGAGGAGGGGCAGTGGGTCTGTTTTGAGAGACAGTGGGCCGGGACAAGGAAAGGCTGCATGCGTGAAAAGCACAGCTCAATGAAAGGATTTTATCTAATTTAAATAGTACAACAAAGAACATTATTGTGTGGTGGCCAGTGTTGATTTTATGGCGGTCCCCCACAGTCAATGTATGCACTGATAGACTTCCACATCTGCTTTTACCTGTCTGAGACAGAGAGAGAGAGAGAGAGAGAGTGAGAGAGAGAGAGAGAGAGAGAGAAAGGAAGGGGGAGAGACAGACAGACAGATAGAGAAAGATAGGTTACTTCCGTCTGCGCTTTAAAACTAAATTTACGGCGGAAAGTGTTTTGATGTAAAGTTTGCCTCCAGAGATCCGGTGAAGCCCCTGCTGTGCGAGTCTCTCCCTGTTGAGCATAATCCCAGTGGATCCACGAAAGATAGAGAGAGCGAGAGAGAGACAAGGAGGGGGGTAGAGAGAAAGAGAACAAACTCCACCACCCCTGTCTTTAAAATCCTCCTGCCACAGGAGGGTAGCTTCACATCTTTTTCTTTATCTATACCACAGTTGTGAGTAGTAATTCAGTCACTACAGTAGGCTACTTTTCAGTACTTCAGAAAAGAACAGAGAACATGAATGACATATGACAAAAAACTCTCTGGGAACAGACGTCACACAGCCTGATGGACCAAGAACAAAATTATAAAGATACAGTATACAGACATTATACACATTTGTTTAAGTATGTAAAGTTCTTCACAAAGGAAGGGTCCAAAGTGTGTCAGTGTATTTGGCAGTGGTTAGAGTGGGGGGTCTGACATCTGACTCATTAACCATCAGCACTGGTGCTCCCCAAGGCTGTGTTTTGAGTCCACTGCTGTACAACATCTACACACATGACTGCAAAGCCAACAGTAGTCATACCTCCATCATCAAGTTTGCAGATGACACAGTGATCTTGGGCCTGATTAGTAACAACAATGAAC
The DNA here is from genome assembly GCF_046254945.1 of Alosa pseudoharengus. NCBI lineage: Eukaryota > Metazoa > Chordata > Actinopteri > Clupeiformes > Clupeidae > Alosa > Alosa pseudoharengus. The sequence continues at coordinate 13,058,792 of NW_027468640.1, forward strand.
AGCTCTACTTGGATCAGGTTGATGAGGTGGCACAGTGGTGTCAATCTAACAGCTTGACACTGAATATCAATAAAACCAAGGAAATGGTAGTGGATTACAGGAGGCAGCAGCAGAACTACAGTTACACCCCACTATTGATCAGCGGGCAACCTGTAGAGAGAGTCACAAGTTTTAAATACCTTGGTGTCCACATTACTGAAGACTTAACATGGACTGTTAACACTCAATATGTTCTGAAGAAGTCCAGACAACGACTCTACTTCCTTCGTCAGCTAAGGAAATTCAAAGTTTCTACATCCATCATAAAGGCCTTCTAAACTTCAGCGGTTCAGAGTGTTCTAACTGGTAGCATCATCACCTGGTATGGGAACTCCACAGTTAGAGATTGTAGTACTCTCAGAGATTGGAGTAGTGCGCTCAGCTGAACGTACTATAATAACTCAACTCCCTGCTCTACAAGATATCTATTCCAGAAGAGTACTCCTAAGAGCCCAAAAGATTCTGAAGGACTCTTCTCATCCTAACAATGGATTATTCCTACCGCTGAAATCAAGAAGACGCCTATGTAGTCACAAAGCCAGAACTGAGAGACTCAGGAGAAGTTTTTATCCCCAGGCCATCCGAACTCTGAACTCACACTATACTGACTTTGCACTCATTCACTCCTCAGCACTCATGACCCCCCCCCCCCCCCCCCACACACACACACACCTACAAGACTTTTAGCACTTTTACATCCCTCTCCCTATGCTATAGACCTTTTATTTATTTTCTTATTTCATCACACGTCAAAACACACACACACACACACACACACACACACACACACATACATATCTGACTTTCTCCAACTTTTGCACATCTCCATAGAACTTTTTATTTATTATTTTTGATTTCTCCTCCATCTACCCATGTCCTTGATTGCCTAGCCCTTCTGCCCCCCCCCCCCCACCCCCATCCCCAAGACACACACAAAAAACACACACACTTACATCATCACTGTCATCACCTCACATACATACAGCACACTGCTTGCTACAGTAAGCCTCCTCTACATACTTGCTGCACACTGCCCCCCCCCTCCCTACATACACAGCACATTGTCTTCAGGATCTTCTCCAACATACATCCTCTACATACTTACAACACACTGCCCCCACCTACCCACACACACACACACACAGTCACTGCTCCACTCCCCTCCCGCCCACACACACATCTTCACTGTCATCACTCACATACATCATACATACAGTACTCTGCTTGCAATAGTAAGTCCCTTCACCATACTTGCAGTACACTGCCCCCCCCCTCCTCTACATACACAGCACATTATTTCATCAGGAATTTCATCACACATCCCCAACATACTTACAGCACACTGTAAGTCCACCTTTCTTATGCAGCCCTTGCCACTTAATCTGCTAAACCCCTCTTCTACTGCACTTTTTACCCCCCCCCCCCCCCCCCATAAATGCACAAATAGGCTGACACCAGACATAATTTCACTGCATTTCTACAATAAACAATAAACTTCCTTGTATCCTTGTATCAGCCGACGGCTTTGTCATGACAACGTGACATTAACCAAGATGACATAACCTGTCAGTGTATTTGGCATAACAACTTGACATGAATGAGACATACACTTCATTTAGCTTATGCTTTTGTCCAAACTAAGCATATAACACCCCAGGTTCCCACGCGATAGAGACTTCATTACGACAGTAAATAATGTAATTAATGACAATAGTCATAAACATTCTTAATGTTCTTTGTTGGTGTCACATTATGGTAATGACAGTGTCATGTCCGCCTTATGCACACTCGTCCAAATAAAGTGTTACT